>NC_064427.1:8665000-8795000 GCF_023375975.1 Astyanax mexicanus
TATTTTTCTACTGCTACTACTACTACTGTTTAAAGAACTATACTGCTACTACTACTACTTCTGTTACTAACAATATTGTTACCACTACTGTGGCTGTCACAAATACTACCATTAACACTGCTACTTCTACCTCTACGCCATTATTGGTACTATAAATAATTTTACTAATATTACCTATAATGCTTTTACTATTATTGCTGCTGCTACTGTTGCTAATTCCACTAGCATTAATAATACTATTGTTACTACTACTAATACTACTACTACCATTAGTAGTGCTACTGCTGCTGCTGCTTCTACAACTGCTGCTCTTAGTACTAATGCTATTACCATTAATATAGCTACTACTACTACTGCTGCAACTACTTCTCATTTTGCAACTGTTACTACCACCACTACTAATAGTTGCAGTAGTCATTACTACTGCCTATACTACTGCTACTTCTATTCATATACTGTTAATACTATTACTACCATTATAATGCTGGTTAAACACTACTACTGCAGCAACTACTACTACTGTTACTACTACTGTTACTACTATTACTGTTACTATTATTACCACTACTACTGCTGTTAGCACTGATGCTATTACCAATAATATAGCTGCTAATACTACTACTCCTGCAATTACTTCTCATTTTGCAACTGTTACTACCACCACTACTAATAGTTGCAGTACTGTCACTACTACTGCTTATACTACTGCTACTATTTATATACTGTTACTACTATTACTACCATTATAATGCTGGTTAAACACTACTACTGCAGCAACTACTACTACTGTTACTACTACTGTTACTACTATTACTGTTACTATTATTACCACTACTACTGCTGTTAGCACTGATGCTATTACCAATAATATAGCTGCTAATACTACTACTCCTGCAATTACTTCTCATTTTGCTGCTGTTACTTCCACCACTACTAATAGTTGCAGTACTGTCACTACTACTGCTTATACTACTGATACTTCTATTTATATACTGTTACTACTATTACTACCGTTATAATGCTGGTTAACCACTACTACTGCAGCTACTACTACTACTACTACTACTGTTACTACTAATGTTACTACTATTACTGTTACTATTATTACCACTACTACTGCTGTTAGCACTGATGCTATTACCAATAATATAGCTGCTACTACTACTACTACTGCTGCAACTACTTCTCATTTTGCAACTGTTACTACCACCACTACTAATAGTTGCAGTACTGTCACTACTACTGCTTATACTACTGCTACTATTTATATACTGTTACTACTATTACTACCATTATAATGCTGGTTAACCACTACTACTGCAGCTACTACTATTACTACTGTTACTACTGATGTTACTACTATTACTGTTACTATTATTATCACTACTACTGCTGTTAGAACTGATGCTATTATCAATAATATAGCTGCTACTACTACTACTGCTGCAACTACTTCTCATTTTGCTGCTGTTACTTCCACCACTACTAATAGTTGCAGTACTGTCACTACTACTGCTTATACTACTGATACTTCTATTTATATACTGTTACTACTATTACTACCGTTATAATGCTGGTTAACCACTACTACTGCAGCTACTACTACTACTACTACTACTGTTACTACTAATGTTACTATTATTACTGTTACTATTATTACCACTACTACTGCTGTTAGTACTGATGCTATTATCAATAATATAGCTGCTACTACTACTGCTGCAACTACTTCTCATTTTGCTTCTGTTACTTCCACCACTACTAATAGTTGCAGTACTGTCACTACTACTGCTTATACTACTGATACTTCTATGTATATACTGTTATTACTATTACAACTATTATAATGCTGGTTAAACACTACTACTGTAGCTACTACTACTACTACTACTACTACTACTACTACAGTTACTACTGATGTTACTATATTACTGTTACTATTATTACCACTAATACTGCTGATGTTGCTCTTTCTACTACTTTTACTACAACTAATACTACAACACCTACTACCACTGCTGATACTATAACTACAGTTACTACTATTACAACCACCACCTTTAATACTGCTTTTACTTCTACTACTAACTCTACTACCACCTTTGGATCTCCTGTTACTGTTAGCACAAAACCGGCTCCACTCTACTGTACACAACCTATTTTCTGCTTAAGCTCTTCAGATATTACGTTTTTGTAATTCTTTCTTTTTGTGAGAAGCAAAACTGAAAACCATATATTTGCATATTGGGTGTGGCCTCTCCCTTACTTACCGTCTTTGTGTTGTCTGTTGCCCAAAGCTACCTTATCCTGGGCGTGCAGTAATTATAATATATACGTTGATTGCCAGGCCTCAGTGTTTGTAGGCTGTGAGAGCACATTAACTTTATTCTGTGTTCCTAGTGATCACAGTATGCTGTGACGTATATTTTCAGCATATGTATATTTTCTTTATATTCTCTTTTATTTCTCTTATACTCTTTCACTAATGCATGTACTGTAGACTCCGCCTATGGCTATGTATGGCTTTAAGTGTTTCCAGATGTGTACCACAGACCTTTAAAAGGGGTCCCGACACAGTGTACGAGAGAGAGAAGAGGAACATCAGATCGGGCAACATCTCTCTCCAAGGCTGGCCTAGGAAGCCTTGAAGATATTGTCTTAGTCTTTGTAATAAATAATTGTATTCCACCTAAGGCAATGTCTGCGGTGTCTTCTTCCTCATCTTCAAGCATCTTCACAGCAAAGAGACAGCAGTAAACGACAAACTTGGCGCCCGAACAGGGACATTGACTGCCATTTGTGCCGCTCCAAGCCGGCAAATACGGTGAGCATTTCTCACATGATTTGGGGTGCTAGTTTGTTTGTTAGAAGCTGTGGGCTGTTACTATTTGGTCGCATTGTGAGTCCTGTGTAGTTAGATTTTGCTGTGGAGATGTGGGGAGGATGCACCGTTCTAAATTGGGGTAAAAAAAAGTATTTTAACTAGAAGGGGTATAACTGCAGTAAACGACAGCTGGCTTTGAGCTACAGAGTTCACTCTTTACTGAGTTTACTCCTGTATTGCTCCATTATTATACTGTCAGTATTGGCAGTTAAATAATAATATACAAAATATGTTGAGAATACCTATGGTTAACTTAAAATGATAATTTATGTGAATATTATTAAAGTTTTATTAACTTGAAAGTGTGCGTTAAAATAAAGATGAATTGTTCGTTTGTTTGACTAAACAGATCATTTTTTAAAAAGGACAATTGAACACTTCAGTTGTTTTAACTCAGTGCTATTCAGTACTATTTAGTAAAACATAAAAGCCATGGGAGAATGTGGCGCTGCATTGTTGTAGTAAAAACCTAAGATACACTGAGTAAAATCTAATTGAATATTGAATTGCTGCAAAAAAACAATTGTAGTTAAGCTTTACACTTAGAATTATGAGTGAATATTACTTGAATATATGCTATTAAATTTACTTGCTGTTTTAACGGGAAAAAGGTAAGTAAATCATACTCCATTTTTTTTTCAGTGTAATATGTGTACGTACAGATTATGAACAGGAAAATGAGCTGTCAGATACTGTATATTATGAGCAACTATGTAAAAAAAAAAAAGGGACTGAAAATGCGACAGTTTTAGCTGTGATTCTGAGAAATAACACACAATCCACACATACCCCCCCCCCCTTCCTCTCCCCCACACACACACACACTTCACATGCTGGTACTGTGCACTCGACATGTGCGGCAGACCTTCACAGATCTGCGGTAGATTTAGAATCAGCAGCAGCTAAACTGACCACAAACCACATGTAGAAACATTTAATATATAAATAATAAGGTTAAAATAATAAATAGATTATTGATCCATAGACTGAGATTAAGTGCTGATTTGGGTTTGATGCCTGATAGAAGCATAAATGTTAGATCCTGCTGAGAGTTACTGTAATGTCTGTTCCGTGTCTGAATGTCGGACTAATCCAGTGTTATAAAGCCTGGAATGAAGCCATGCAGACAATCCACAGAATGCAGGTTCAGGGTTACTTATTATTTTTGCTTCATTAAAGTACACAATGTGAACCAAAAAGAAAAAGAACAAAAAAAAAAACACAGATAAACAAAGAAGTGGTAAAAACAACAACAACAACAACAAAAGAGAAAAGAGATGAACTGGAACAAGGAACAAAGCACCAAAAAGGAGTAAAAAATGTGAATACAATTATACTATGTAACAAAATTACTAATAAACATAAAAAAAAAAAACTTTTAGAGACTCTTGCTTGTGTATCGGTTTTATCTTTTTTTTTTTTTTTTACTGATTACATGAACAGATGAAGAGTTTTGTAGATCAGGCTGTAATGAGTTTCAGATTGAAGGTCTTGTGTGAGAGTGAAAGCATGAATTGTCTGTTGATAAATAGAGAAAAAAGCTGTTTGAAGGTCACTAGAAGATTATTACTGATATATTTAAAAGTACTGATGCCATAGAAGATCCACTTTTCGTCTTTTTGCAAAATTGCACCTTGTATTCTCAGCTTAACTACTCAGGAAACCCTTCACACAAACATAATCCATATATGGTTAGAAAGGGCGGAGCTTATTCTTTCTAAAAATAGTGCCCATTGAGAAAAAAACCTAAAGAAGTGAGATCTCCTTCCCCAACCAATATCATTTACCTTTAGTGCTTCAAACATATTTATATGATGTTTCAAATCAAATTATATCAGTAAATAAAGACTCAAAAGTGTGAAACTACCTGCTTTACTCAAACTAAAGCTAAGTATGATGAGCGCACTACTTTATATAGTTATATATAATTTTACTTGCACATTTTTACTAAGTAGTTATTTTGCACTAAACATTTTATTTATTTAGACTAGAAAGTTTACATTTTTGTATATATGTATAGTTTTCTTTGTGTGTCCTGATTAAAATACTGAAAGGCTGCATAGGCTGCTCTGTGTCAGGTTTTTAGTATCTACATGTATCCTAGAGGTGTGATTATTGATTATCAAGAAAAATAAAATAACTCCGCCTGATGCTGTTTCTCCGTGTATTTTGTCAAAGTAATAATTAATAAGCCATGTAATGAACTCAAATCATCAATATTCTAATGCTTTCAACTCATATACACTCTAGTCTAAGCATTTTTGAAAAGATATCTTAGGTGTGAATATATTTGAAGTCTATACTTTCAAAAATAAGTAAAAAAAAAAAAAAAAAAAAAAAACAGGCGCTTGGTAAAATTTTGATAAAAACATGATCAGTTCCAGGAAAATATAACAATTCTGCTTCCTTTTACATTTTAAATGATTGTATTTTTGAGCAGCTGTATGGCTTCTGGAGTAAAAGAGATCAGGGCATGTGTCTGTCTGATATAATAATTACTGTGTTATAAGACCTGCTGAAAGAGGAACTGACATAAACAAAGAAAAAACACACCAAAACAGCCTAGGGTTCAAAGGGTTAACAGAGATCTGTGAGTGTGAGGAACATTTTAAAGGTTCAAACGCTCATTTAAAGCTGTGCAGGAAGCGCATTCACTGATCTGAATCACGTTTTTTTTTTTTTTTTTGTGAATGCTGAACTGATTGAATAATTTCCCAAATAATGAACGTGAACGATGTTCATTAGATAGATAGATAGATAGATAGATAGATAGATAGATAGATAGATAGATAGATAGATAGATAGATAGATAGATACTTTATTGATCCCGAAGGAAATTTAGCATTGATCCCGAAGGAAATTTAGCATTATGCTGAAAGTAAACAGTGCTCATGTTTTACAGCACTCTGAATATTGCCTCCATAAAAGCATTAGAGAAGTTAGTGTTAAAGGAATATGTGCATAAGTCTGCAGTGTGTCTCTCTCTAGTGTTATTAATATTCTTGCTGCTGTTACTCCCCCCTGTTACTACTAATAGTTGTAGTACTGTTGCTAATACTGCTAATGCTACTGCAACTTCTACTGATTCTACTACTGCTACTGCTGCTGTTGCTATTACTACACTTACTACCACTGTTACTACCATTAACACTGCTGTTTAACCACTACTATGACTGTTCCTGTTACTACTGCTAATGTTACTTCTGCTGTGAATATTACTACCTCTACACTTACTACTACTTGTGATTCCCACCCTCTAGGATTTATGGAACAAACTAGCTATTAAAGGACATTACTCATAGCGCTTTTCCACCAAAAGAACTCTGGTTCTCATACTAGTTTGGTTCGGGCTCATAAGAACCGTGATGCTTTTCAGCAAAACAGCCCGCTCACGGTTTGTGCTGAAGAACCTAGCATTCTTTGGTTCCTGCTGCGAAAGCAATGAATGGTTCAAAATTAGGTTCACGAATCAGAATGGGGCCAGTTCCACTTAGGTGGAAAAGCGCTATCATAGAAGCATTTGAAGCTACCAGTCTGCCTGCTCAGGACTCTAATGCACCTCAGAGACTCCATTTCCCAGCATGCTCACTCTTAGGACTACAATAACGTATCGGATCACGTGACGCTTTGAATCTAGGTTTCCTAGCTCTTCTACAATGTGTTTCTCTTCTGTTTTTTTCTACTCTGTTTTTGACACATTTCCGTTGACCGTTTACTCTCTTGCCTTGCACAGTTTATTTGTTGTTTGTTAGCTAGTTGCTGACCTTTCTTGTGTTTTGGACTATAGCATTACCTATGCCCTTTCTGCCTGCCTACCCGTGTACCGAACCTGCTTACCTTTCTACTTCTGGTATGTTGTTAATTTATGCTGCCCTTTTGTTACTGACCCTGCCTGCTTCTGGCTATCCTTTTGTACCTAATCCTCTCCTGGTCCTGGTGTTCGTTACACTTAATTTATAAGATTGTACTGTAAGTACCATGCAGAAAATACAGCAGTATTTTTATAATACACTATAAATGTTAATAAAACAAGGTATAAATGGAGCTTGATATGAGCCAGATACAGATGCAAGAAAAAGTATGTGAACCCTTTGGGATTACTTGGATTTCTGCATAAATTGGTCATTAAATGTATTCAGATCTTCATCTAAATCACAACAATAGACAAACGCAGTGTCTCTCTGACATATCCTCATGGATGAAGGAGCATCACCTTCAACTAAATCTCTCAAAGACTGAACTTCTGGTTATACCAGCGAAACCATCTTTTCAACACAACTTCTCTATAAGCATCGACTCTCTCTCTCTCTCTCACCGACAAAGGTTGCTAGGAACCTGGGTGTTATGGTTGACGACCAGCTCTCCTTCACGCACCATATGGCCTCAGTTGCTCGATCCTGCCACTTCGCGCTGTATAACATCAGAAAAATTTGACCGTTTCTGACGCAAAAGGCCACCCAACTCCTGGTACAAGCAGTCTTCATCTCACGACTCGACTACTGCAATGCCATACTAACTGACCTCCCGGCCTGTGTAGTAAAACCACTCCAGATGATTCAGGATGCAGCAGCACGTCTGGTCTTCAACCAGCCAAAACGGGCTCATGTCACCCCGCTGCTCATTGAGCTCCATTGGCTACCAGTTGCTACTCGTATCAAACTCAAAGCTCTTACAATCGCCTACAAGGTGATGACAGAACAGGCTCCTTCCTACCTGCACTCACTCCTGAAGCTTACGCTACCTCCCGGCCGCTGCGCTCCTCCAATGAACGTCGCCTCGCTTTGCCAAACATTCACACAAAGCAATCCAGACTGTTCTCATACAGAGTTCCCCAATGGTGGAACAAACTACCTTCCACTACCAGATCAGGAGAATCTCTCGCTATCTTTAATAAACTCCTGAAGACAGAGCTCTTCAAAGAGCACTTACTCTCCTAACACCTCTAACTAACTACCTTCCACTACCAGATCAGGAGAATCTCTCGCTATCTTTAATAAACTCCTGAAGACAGAGCTCTTCAAAGAGCACTTACTCTCCTAACACCTCTAACTAACTACCTTCCACTACCAGATCAGGAGAATCTCTCACTATCTTTAATAAACTCCTGAAGACAGAGCTCTTCAAAGAGCACTTACTCTCCTAACACCTCTAACAAACGAACTAACTTCTAACCTCTTTTCCTTCTTCCCCTCCTTCATTCCTCTATCCTATTATTTCTCTTTGAACTCCTTTAGGCCCTATATAAAGTAGTTTTTACCTTCTATTCATTTTGTACTTCACTATTCTAAGTCGCTTTGGACAAAAGCGTCTGCCAAATGCAATGTAATGTAATGTAAAGTAATGTAAAAACATATATATGTTTTGTGTGGTATTAGTTTAAGCAGACTGTGTTTGTCAATTGTTGTGACGTAGATGAAGATCAATGAAGATGAAGAACACATTTACCAATTTATGCAGAAATCAAAGTAATCCCAAAGGGTGTACATACATACACACTTTTTCTTCCAACTGTATGAGCTTGTTTCTGATTGGCTGCCATGAACTGTGCCATGTACGCCATTCAAGATAATTCTGACCTGAACTTTCACATGAAAAGGCAGCTGTACATAAATGTTTAACATCACAAATACAGCAAATTCCAAACCAATGCCAGATTTCTTTAAACACATTAAAACATAAGATATTATTCATTTGTCTGGTGAATTATTTGTTAACAGCTTAGCACATTTTGTGGAGTTCCCACAGGGTTCTGTTTTAGGGTTTGAGAGAAATTGCAGCCAATTATAGCAGTAATAGAGTTTAAAAGACTAAAGAACAGAAGTGTTAGTCTTTGCCGAGTGTGTAAAGGCTTGATTATGGTCTGGGGAATGAATAGTATGTTTTGAAACTTTTCAAATGTCAAACTCTTTTAATAAAAAAAGTACGGAAATTGAATTAGTTTTCCATGATATGGGCCTTTAATTTTTGATTTATGTAGGCCAAGGACACTGCAGTTAAAAGGCAAAAGGCAATCAAGCCTTATATAAAGCCAGAACACACTTATGAAACAAAGGAGCGTGTTTCTATGGTCGACACGAGTTTGTATGAATGTGCTTTCAGAAAGCCGGCTTTCAGCAAAACGGCACAGAAATTCAAAACGTTGAGCTGCTTGTGCTGTTTATAAAAGACGTCAAAAAGAACTCAGTGCTGGAATTCACTCAATTCTCAGTTATTCTGCATGTTTATGGTTATTTGGAGAAGCCAGAAAATGCAAGAGCAGAATAGTTTAAATAAGTATATTTAATATGCTTATATTATACTGTAGATCTAACTCTAAAGCTGCTTTGTTTTTGTTTTTTTGCACATGCCTCTTCTGCTTTCTTTCCAATTGCTGGCAAAGCGGAGAGAGTGTGCATTTCTAGCGCAGAAAAAAAGGCCAAAGAGTCTAAAAGCGAAGAGAGTGCGCATTTCTAGCGCAGAAAAACGGGCCAAAGAGTCTAAAAGCGGAGAGAGTGCGCATTTCTAGCGCAGAAAAACGGGCCAAAGAGTCTAAAAGCGGAGAGAGCGCGCATTTCTAGCGCAGAAAAACGGGCCAAAGAGTCTAAAAGCGAAGAGAGTGCGCATTTCTAGCGCAGTAAAACGGAGCAAAAGAGTCTAAAAGCGGAGAGAGTGTGCATTTCTAGCGCAGTAAAACGGGCCAAAGGGTCTAAAAGTGGAGAGAGTGCGCATTTCTAGTGCAGAAAAACGGGCCAAAGAGTCTAAAAGTGGAGAGAGTGCGCATTTCTAGCGCAGACAAACAGGCCAAAGAGTCTAAAAGCGAAGAGAGTGCGCATTTCTAGCGCAGAAAAACGGGCCAAAGAGTCTAAAAGTGGAGAGAGTGCGCATTTCTAGTGCAGAAAAACGGGCCAAAGAGTCTAAAAGTGGAGAGAGTGCGCATTTCTAGTGCAGAAAAACGGGCCAAAGAGTCTAAAAGCGGAGAGAGTGCGCATTTCTAGTGCAGAAAAACGGGCCAAAGAGTCTAAAAGTGGAGAGAGTGCGCATTTCTAGCGCAGACAAACAGGCCAAAGAGTCTAAAAGCGAAGAGAGTGCGCATTTCTAGCACAGAAAAACGGGGTAAAAGAGTCTAAAAGCAGAGAGAGTGCGCATTTCTAGTGCAGAACATCATGAAATTAAACATCAATTTGAAAAATCTTAGTTTCCACAACACTGTCAAAGATAAAGAGAGTAAGTCAAGTAAAATAGTGTGTAAATGAAATAATCAGGAAAATGTATTATTTAAAGTGGTTTATTTCATTATTTGTTTTATTATAGAGTGTGGCCCGTGACTTCAAATATATTTCTCCTTCTGGCCCCCAACAAAAAAAGTTTGGACCCCCCTGATCTAAACCCACTGTACTGTATGTATAAAAGCAGAGGACTGAGCTGCAGGAGATCATGAACAGAGGAACTGAACTATATACCTTCCTGTTAAAACAGGTCTTTAAAGATGGCTGTAGAACGGGCTCCGCGTGGCTGTTTGTGCTCGGTTCTGAGAGGAGCTCAGGTGACTGTACTAAAAGCCTCTGTGTAAAGAGTTTACACAACATAAAGTCGCTCTGAGAACAACACTGGCCTTTCACTTCAATTATGTTTCATGACAACAGAACTGCCGGACTGTAATCCATACCACACCCTTACTGCTGTGCCTTTCACTTCCTGCTGCCGGGGAGAAAAGACCTCCATCACGTGTAGCTCCGCTGCCCTCTAGAGGAGAAATAAATTATTCAAAGCACATGAAAATGTGATTGGATGTTGATTAGGGGGCTACTGAAGCCCCATAGAATTCTCTTCAGAAACTGGTAAACCTGAGGAGCTGAAGTACTAACCATGTTCATTCCAGCCACCCTGATCTAAATATCTATCTATCTATCTATCTATCTATCTATCTATCTATCTATCTATCTATCTATCTATCTATCTATCTATCTATCTATCTAATGAAGAACGTGGATATACAGAATATCACATTTTTAATAAAATAAATATTATAATATCTAATAATATATATTTTTACCATATCTATCTATCTATCCATCTAAATATCTATCTATCTATCTATCTATCTATCTATCTATCTAGCTATCTATCTATCTAAATATCTATCTATCTATCTATCTATCTATCTAGCTATCTATCTATCTAAATATCTATCTATCTATCTATCTATCTATCTATCTATATATCTATCTATCTATCTATCTAATTAAGAACGTGGATATACACATGGATATACAGAATATAACATTTTATATAGATAGATAGATAGATAGATAGATAGATAGATAGATAGATAGATAGATAGATAGATAGATAGATTGTTTTCCATGTTGGAAAAAGTCTTGTAGGTTGTTTTGTCAAACAACCTTCATAAAAATAAAACCTGGGTACAGTTGTAGAATTCACACAAAGTGCCCATTAAAAATGTATTAATTTGCATATTGCTCCAAAAAGTCTCAGAAAAAAAGTATTTTGTCTTTTTACATTGAATTTTAAAGAACAAACAGGAAAAACAAACAAAAAATGCCCAGTTTTATGGGATCCACTATTGATTGCATTCAGTGCATTGAATCATCACTTGCATTTTAACAACAGGGATGATCTGAAAAAGTTGATATTGTATGAAATATGTGATCTCTTATATTTAAAAAAAAAGTTGGTTTCAATGTTGAAAAAAGACTTTTAGGTGGTTTTGTTAAACAACAAATAGAACCTGGGTTCCATTATAACGAATTACAGCAAATCATTGCTAGTAAAAGGGCCAGTAAAAAAACAAAACAAACAAAATGTCACGGATGACCCAGGCAGGGAGACGAGGAGGCGGACACAGGTGCAGGTAAGGGCGATATAAATAAATGTATTAAATAAATAACAAAGAAAGACAAAGAAACAAGTAAACATGTAACAAAGATAATAAACCAAAATACTAACAAACAAGGAACTAAAACAAGACAGGATTAACTAAACTGGGCAAGGGAAATATATACAATGGAATAAACTAATAAACTTCAAGCAGGGGTATATACAAGGAACTAGGGAACACGTAAGTAAACAAGAAACTAGAAACATGAAACAAGATATAAACGAGAAACACGGGACTAAGGCTTAGGAGACAAGAAAACACTGAGAGAGACTATTAAACGGAGAGAAAGACAAAACGACATGGGAAGGTGCAAAGACCGACCGAGACAAAGTGGTAGACGAGGGCTATATAAAGAAACAAGAAACACTCTAGAATTGGAAACACCTGGGGAAGGGGCGGAGCTACAAATGAGACACAGGTGGAAATCTACTAAGACGGGAGACACAGGGGAGCACAGGTCACGTGGGGAAGACACACAGAGACACGAGACAGGGCTAAGACCTGACACAAAAAAAAACATGTACAGTATGTTTTACTTAGTTCACTGCATCATTTGAATCCAGGAGCCATCCTTCACACAATAGAAATGCTCCTAAAAAAAACATTTTTTTTTGTTTATTTGTTTTTTTTTTTACAATGATTTTCATAGAATTAACAAGAAAAACAAGTAGAAATCGGATAAGCCCAGTTTTGTGGGATCCATCACTGACTTCATTGAATCATCAGTGGTATTTTAACAATAGGAATGAAAATGTTTCCAACGTTGGAAAAAGACGTGTAGTTAATTTTGTTGAAAACATTTATAAAAGATACTGCAAATCCATGCTAGAAAAAATGCTTAAAAAAATTAATTTGCAATCATATTGTTTCTGTTTAATAAAAAAAATTGAAACATCTGAATTAGTTTTGTTGCTTTTTCTTTTAGTTGAGTACATCGTTTGAATCCAGGATCTGTCCTTCACATTTTGTAAAACATTAATTAATGGTGAACCAATAAAAAAGCTCCTAAAAGACTTGGAAAAAACATATTTTGTCTTTTCGCAATGGCTTTCATAGAACAAGGGAAAAAAAACAAATAAGCCCAGTTTTGTAGGATCCACCATTAACTACATTGAATTGTCTGTTGAATTTCCACAATAGGGGTGATCTGAAAAAGGTGCTAAAATAAACTTTTTTGTTTTATATAATTGTTTTCAATGTTGGAAAAAGACATGTAGGTGGTCTTTACAGAACATTTATAGAAGATAATACAACCTGTGTTCCATTACTTTGAATAACAGCAATTACACACTAGTAAAAGTGTCAGTAAATAAATTAATTAATTGGCAATCACATTTTTGATGTCCGATAAAAAAATGTAAAAACATCTCATTTTGTTTTGTTGCTTTTTCTTTTAGTTGAGTACATCATTTGAATACAGGATCTGACCTAAAACATTAATTAATGATGAACCAATAGGAATTGCTCATAAAAGTCTTGGAAAAAACATATTTTGTCAATGACTTTAATAGAACAAACAGGAAAAACAAGAAAAAAAAACAGATAAGCCCAGTTTTGTGTTTTGTGGCATTTTAACAATAATGATAATCTGAAAAATGTGATGTTGTATGAAATATGTTTTTTAAGAACATTTAAAAAAGGTAATATATCCTGGGTTAAATTACTGCAAATTACAGTGAAGCCATGCTAGAAGAAATATTAACTGGCAATCACATTTGTGATGTCCAATAAAAAAATTTGAAACATCTCAATTTGTTTTGTTGCTTTTTCTTTTAGTTGAGTACATCATTTGAATCCAGGAGCAGTCCTTCACATTTTGTAAAACATTAATTAATGATGAACCAATAGGAATTGCTCCTAAAAGTCATGGAAAAATATTTTGATCTTTTTACGGTGACTTTCATAAGCAATGTAAGATAAAACCACTTAATTCTGTTAGCGATAAAAGGAGAAAAAACACATATTACAATAATATTTCAAACTAATATATAAACACACATAAAACAACACAGCATTAACCAAACTAATGAAAACATTATCTCATGTTACTGACGCTCTGTGAAAATAATAGTCCTCGCACATGCATATTTAAACAAATTTTGTTTTGTTGTAGAGGTTTATTTACTGTGGTATAAAAAAGTTAGGGAACCCTTGATCATTTTTATGATTTACCTTTAGAAATTATTGGTTGTTCATATCAGCAATTTAAATAAAAAAATGATAAGCAAGTTAAATATATTGTATAGTATACGAAAAGACAAACATATGTCAACAAATGTAATGATGACCATTGGGCACATGCAAATATATGCATAGACATCACATAAAAAGTATACTTAAAAAATAAACTAAATGTAGTTAATGATCACTGGTTTCCATTCATTGAAAATCTATAAAAGTAAGTTTGCAGCAGTTAAAGGGCTTTGTGTTTTATGTACTCCCACCTACTATAAATCCAGTGCCCACCATATTATGTCCTTGTATAGCAAAGCATCAGTCTATGACATGCCCACCCAAAATATCCATCCTGCAGCTGCTGCTGACCTTACCTTCTATATTCTCTACTCCACATCCCAGCAGTCTTCTGCCAGTGGTCTCATTTTCAGCTCCTGCAGCTCGGTGCACCGTTCCTCCATCTGGGTCGCAGTGGAATTGACCCTGTTCTCAAATCGGTCACCCGGCCCCCAGATGGTCCACATGTTTGTTCCAACACAACTCACAACACTTTGAGAGCGAGAACAAATGTGGACCTTTGGGAGAACTGATCTGGGAACCAGTGCTGGCGTTTCATCGTTTATGGGTTTGGTCCCAACCCAAACTCATATTTTGAGCAAAAAGTTTTCTATTTCATTCTTCAAATTATTTTTTAGTTATTTAACTTAAAGGTCTCCTTCTGCTAAAATCCATTTTTTCTTGTTCTTTGTAAAATACTATAGGTCTAAATGAGTTGTATATGCATGCTGCACATGAAACTAAATGTTCTTCAGCCTCCATTGTCTGCAGTAGCTAAGAAAAGAAAAGGCTCAGAAAAACTAGTCGATCAGAGAGACGTTAGGTGTCTATGTCAACCAGTGAGCTCATGGCCTCGCCCACCTTCGGCTCAGGAAAGCTCACAGACAGCACTGAAGCCAGGAGGCAGCAGAGCCGACACTGTCAGCTAGTAACTAGTTAACGTTGGCAATCTTGTGTAAGTAACTGTAGGTTTAAATCGGATCTCCGGTTGATTCCGAGACCTTAAAGAAACACTAGGGAAGCAAGGTTTGACAGGGTAGCACAACTCAACAGAACACCAGTCAAAACGGGAGCCGTACGAATCAGATTTTATGATATAGAGCAGACTCTGGGGCTTCGATGTGGTGAAACTGCCCAATCACCAATTCTGAGATAAGAGCTTAGTAGCGTTATTTTAGCTAATAGAAACATTGTCAATGCCTACAAGAAAGGCGGGTGGGGGGTAAAACCACAGGGAGAACAGCGCCAGGGTGGGCAGCCTAAGCTCAGACCGTGGCATTGATAATGTGCTTTATCTTTATAACTAAAAAGGCTGTATCTCTGATAATATGTTGTTTATTGAGTTTAAGAGCTGTAAAAATGACTGTGTGGGAAAGGCAGGGAGGCATTCTCTGCTGCAGTGCTTTTAGCCAATCAGTCTTTCTTCAGAGACCTCTAATTTAGTAAACTAAAGCAAGGATAAAAAGAAACACCTGAGTACTTTTTTCACAAATAAAACAGATCACATGGCATTCATTCATACTAGAGACCACAACTAGACATTTTAAAATAAATAAAATAAACTCCCACTGTGGTAAACAATACAATTTAACAAGACCATGCAGATTCATGAGCAATTTGATCAGCATGACCAAGCAGGTTAACCAGTATGACTAGCAAGACCAAGCTGGTTGACCTGCAAGACTAGGCTGGTTGACTGTTGTGACCAAGTAGTTTGATCAGCAAGACCAAGTAGGATGACCATTATGACCAAGTAGGTTAACCAGTATGACCAGCTAGACCAAGCTGGTTGACCTGCAAGACTAGGCTGGTTGACTGTTATGACCAAGTAGTTTAATTAGCAAGACCATGTAGGGTGACCACAATGACCAGCAAGACCAAGCTGGTTGATAAGCATGACCAAGTAGTTTGATTAATATCTCTAAATAGGTCTAATTGATCAGCAACACCAATATAGTCAGGAAAAATGTTCTAGCAAAAGTTCTACTAGAAGACTGTAATGATATGTAATGTATTCCCCAATTGATCATCAGTTTCGACGTTTTCTAAAGTCTCTATAAAGTCACAAACGTGTACACCAACATATTATCTACAGGGGTAGGACAATAAAACTGAAAACCTGGTTTTAGACCACAATTATTTATTGTCCTGAAGGACAGTTGGTGTAAACAGGAGAGTGGAGGTGCACATTGAATTCTGCCGTGATTTGGGCAGCTGTGGTTTTATGTTTTTTTGAATACAATCCGGGTTAGCACCTAAACATCCCTTTCAGATAGCTTCCTCTTGCGTCCACAGTTAATCCTGTTGGATGTGGTTCGTGCTTCTTGGTGGTATGCTGACATTACCCTGGATACTGTGGCTCTTGATACATCACAAAGACTCGCTGTCACAGATGCGCCAGCAAGACGTGCACCAACAATTTGTCCTCTTTTGAACTCTGGTATTTCACCCATAATGCTGTGTGCATTGAAATATTTTGATCAAAACTGTGCTCTATCCCTGCTGATTGAACCTTCACACTCTTCTGTGCTCTTACTGGTGCAATGTGCAATTAATGATTAAAGATTGGCCACAAGGCTGCAACAATTTAGCCATGAAACCTCCCACACTAAAATGACAGGTGTTTCAGTTTCATTGTCCAACCCCTGTATGTCATTTAATGTACTGTATTATGCATGCATTCGTAATGCATTATGAATGAAGCATTCATAGCTATTGTTATTGAAATTTCTTTATTTTTTCATAAAAATGTGTGCCAATTATCAGAATTGGAATTCTCCAAATGATAGCTCCATGCAGCACTTGATAGAGTACTGAGCTTAAAAACCAATATCCATTTCTGACTGCAGCCATTTCTATTCTATTCACCAGTGTATTGTAGTTCGAAGGCTAGCTGCCCGTGCACTAGCCGACCTTCACATTCCCAGACGCTCGAGTTTCTCTTTCTCTTACAAAAGGAAAGCTTTTGAAAACCCATATGTGCTGAAATGTACAGTTGGCTACCTTGCAGCCTCAGCAGTAATACTGTAGACAGTATATAACAATGGGAAGTGTCATCTTTTGATACCCGGGGCTTTCATTCAGACTATCAATCGCCCCATAAAACATGCTATATTCTCTCATACGGCCGGGCAGAAGAATACATTAGAGTGCTGTAAATTGTCCTCGTCAGAGCGTCTTAAAATGTCAAAGCATCCTAAAAATATAGGCAGTATATTCCATAAGCGTCATTACGAGACTGCTGTAGAAGATTAGAAGACTGTTCAACCTGTTGTGTTTGATGTTTTTTACTGTTTTAAAGTGCTTATCAAGAGAAATTCGAATTGCTGTTCTGACATATACTCTTACTCCCTTCAAGTATGCAGTACATTGTCATAATATATATTGACAAATATTGAATTGACAATGTTTCTGTATCTGTTGAGAACACTCAATTGAGTCTAGAATGCATTGTCTATTTGTGTCTGTCTTTCATTCAGTACAAGGAACCCTAAAAATAGTTTAAGCATCAGATTGTAATGCTCTTCGGAAGGTAAAAAAAAAAAGAGACCGATATGTGACATATACAGGGGTTGGACAATGAAACTGAAACACCTGTCTTTTTAGTGTGGGAGGTTTCATGGCTAAATTGCAGCAGCCTGGTGGCCAATCTTCATTAATTGCACATTATTGCACCAATAAGAGCACAGAAGAGTGTGATGGTTCAATTAGCAGGGTAAGAGCACAGTTTTGCTCAAAATACTGCAATGCACACAACATTATGGGTGACATACCAGAGATCAGAAGAGGACAAATTGTTGGTGCACCTCTTGCTGGCGTATCTGTGACCAAGACAGCAAGTCTTTATGATGAATCAAGAGCCACGGTATCCAGAGTAATGTCAGCACACCACCAAGAAGGACCAACCACATCCAACAGGATTAACTGTGGATGCAAGAGGAAGCTGTCTGAAAGGGATGTTCAGGTGCTAACCCGGATTGTATCCACAAAACATAAAACCACGGCTGCTCAAAATCACGGCAGAATTCAATGTGCACCTCAACTCTCCTGTTTCCACCAGAACTGTCCGTCACCACAATAAATTATTGTGGTCTAAAACCAGGTGTTTCAAACCAGTTTCACTGTCCAGCCCCTGTATATTGAGCTACACATCCAAAACGAATATGTAAGATGTGTAATTCAAGAAGTCAAAAGCCTTTGCATGCAGTTGTAAAGGTTCCTAGTGGTGTCCTAGTGGCAATTCTACATCGCTCATGCAGGTCAAATATTCCTGCAGATTTTTTTTCAGTAGGGGTGGAGTGTTGATGGTATTGTATATGAAATATTATACAGATCTAGTGATGCACCTTTTGATCAGTCTCTTTCTTATTATTGAATCATTAACACTGACTCTAACTGAGGCAAGTGAAACCTGCAGTTCTTTAAATGTTATTCTAGATTCTTTTGTGACCTTCTGGATGAGTTGTCCATGCCCTTTTGGAATAAAATACATTGTTTTCTCATCAATGACTTTGGTTTCTCATCTGTTTTTGTATTCTTCATCATGCATTGCTTTTTGAGATCTTTTAACTGCTTAATGTTGTCAGACAGGTTCTATTTAAGTGATTTTACAGGTCTTGCAGTAATCAGGCCTGGTTGTGGTTAGTAGTAAAATTGAACTCAGCTTTAAAAATTTTTATTATAAAGATAAATAATTACAGTTCATTTATGGAGGATGGGGGCAGACACTTTTTCACACCACTGTAAGTGTTTATATTCTTCTTTTCCAGGCTGAATGTCTTTTCTTGATTTTGTAAAACCTCTTGTGCACGTTGTTTCCAAGAATGTTTTTTTATTATATATATATATATATATATATATATATATATATATATATATATATATATATATATATATATATATATATTAAATAATTAATAGCTCTAACATTCAATTATTGCTAGATACAACCCACTCAAACAACCCACACTTTCCAAACACAACATATTATGTACAGGACTAAAATAATTATTTGTTTATTTCAACTCTATGCTAAAAAATGCCTAAATCTATCTATCTATCTATCTATCTATCTATCTATCTATCTGTCTGTCTGTCTGTCTGTCTGTCTGTCTGTCTGTCTGTCTGTCTGTCTGTCTGTCTGTCTGTCTGTCTGTCTGTCTGTCTGTCTGTCTGCCTATCTATCTTTCTATCTATCTATCTAAAAACATTCTAAGTGACAGTGAATCAGCGTGAGCCTATTTGGTGCCATATGGATCCTTAAAAAACATATATAAGAAGGTATAAAAACTTTTAATCAAACAAACATTGTATGACTACAATCACTGGTGTTTTTTCTTCTGTTCTTTAACCTCTTAAGCACTATTCAGACAAGACGCATTTTGCAGGGGGGGGTGCAATGCAATTATTTTAGTCCTGTCTGAATGCACCATGTCAGTCATTTTTACGGACTGCGCTCTTCTGCGTCATTAAAGATTTCAGAGGCTTTTATCTTTTATAATATGAGCTGTTAAAATTCTCTATAACCTCTGTTAATCTTGGGCACATTGACATGTGGGCAAATATTCTGTCATATGCTGTGGAAAAGGAATTTTTTTATTTCATGTTTTTTTTTCTGAAAAATGAAGATGATCAAGAAGAGAAAAAAAAATCCAGGTGAGCCAAAAGATATAGAATTTTACAACAAAATTATTTTTATAGGTAAGGCAAGGCAAGGAAGTTTATTTATATAGCACCTTTCATACACAATGGTCATTCAAAGTGCTTTACAAATTTGAAAATACAAGGAGAGGTCCAATTACAAAAATATGTAATGAAGAAATGAAGCAGAATAAAGCATGGATAAAACATGATTCAAACATAATTAAAACAAAGAGAAGTCAAATTAAATATGTAAAAGAAAAATTGTAATTTAAGAAAATAGTTTAAGAACAATGTTAAAAGGAAAAGAAAAAGAAAACACAAAATACAAGACATTATAATTTAATATACCATTATAATATTCAAGTAACACAGTGCGGAAAACGCAGCTAAACAGTTGTGTTTTCAGCTTTTTCTTAAAAGAGGTTACAGTTTGAGCGCATCTCACAGCTTCTGGAAGTTTGTTCCAACTGACCGCAGCATAACGTCTGATAGCTGCCTCACTGTGTTTCGTTCTGGTTCTAATGAGCTGAGAAGTCTAACAGGCTGGTACTTCTCCAGCATTTCTAGGTGTGTTATAAAAGTGGTTATCATAATGTAAGGTGCACTTGCAGAACAGTGCATAAATCGTGTAGCCACTCCCATCACTCCCGCTATGCCAAAATTTCCCATACGAAAATAGAAATACCCAAGATACTGTTCTAAGCTACGCTGACTCGTAAGAAATGTGAAAAAAAAAAAAAACGTCACCTGCAGCCTCTTCCAATGGGGGGGTGCAGATTTCTGCGCACCTTCAAAATAAAAGTTTATTTTAAAACAATTTCTGCTTTTTCTGCGGTATCATTTTTTTTTGGGGGGGGGGGGGCAAACCCACCTTTTTCTGATATCTCCCCAGGTTTCTATGCCAGTGCTCACTGACATGCCTTAAACCCTGCTGCGCAATGCATAATTGACCGACACACTATAGATTCTTAAAATAGAGCCAAATAATTGACACTTTTCTAATCCATCACCTTTGCCCCTTAAAATGGAGCTTCAGACAGTAAAAAAACGTATATGTGGATTAAGTCGAGTGAGTGAGGAATCAGAAAATACTGTAACTTTGTTTTGCAGTTTCGGCTCATGCTGAAGAACTGAATGCCCTTGAGGAGAAGTCCGGTTCTACTGGGATCTTAACAGACACAAAACAGACGGTGGTGGAGCAACTACGAGCTGAAGTGGAGATGCAGAAAAAGGAGAACGCAGGTAAAATAACTTTCCTCCCACCTGTCTAACGCTGCCTAACCTTTTATGTCAGCAGTTGTGATATCGCTGTCTCAAAGCAGTGTACGCTCGCCTGAGTTTGCCGAGAGCTCCAGAGCCGAAAGCCCTTGATGAGAAGTCAAGCTGGACCAGCAGGGTTGTTGAAGCGCAGCGAGCTGCAGTGGCGGAGCTGAAGGCCTGCGTTGAAGAACTACAGAAGGGAATGTGGATAAACCCTGCAGGGCTGTATTACTAACCCTGCCGAATATGGTTATGTTACATCGGCAGGGTACGTGCAGCTTTAAACCTGCCTCTGCTTTGACAGCATTGGGCTTGATGATCACGCCAACAAAGGTGTCTTCAATTGAACACAATCTCTTAAAATACCAGTATGTATTATTTAGTATTTTTCTGTACTCATAAAATGATCATAATGAGGAAACATGCTATTGTGTTTTAGAGTCTAATCCCACACACTGTCTATTCCCCAGTCCAATTTCCACAATCTGGGTTGCCATGTATATAACACCATAGCAGGCAAAACAGTGCTGCAGGCTCAACATCCTTCTAAAAAGCTACATGAGTAGAGATTAAAAGAGACTAAATCTAACATCTGTAAATACAGGGGTTGGACAATGAAACTGAAACACCTGGTTTTAGACCACAATAATTTATTGTGGTGACGGACAGTTCTGGTGGAAACAGGAGAGTTGAAGTGCACATTGAATTCTGCCTTGATTTGAGCAGCCGTGCTTTTATGAGTTTTATTTTTTGGATACAATCCGGGTTAGCTCCCGAACATCCCTTTCAGACAGCTTCCTCTTACAGCGTCCACAGTTAATCCTGTTGGATGGAGTTCTGTGGTTCGTCCTTCTTGGTGGTATGCTGACATTACCCTGGATACCATGGCTCTTGGTGCATCACAAAGATATTTTACATGTATCGGAGGAGTCATGTGCTAGTTTTCACCCTCCTGATGTTGGGGCATCACTAGTGATAGGGAAATAGAGTCCTAATGAGTGGGTTGGGTAAGTAGCCATGAAAATTGAGGAGAAAATGGGAAAAAAAATTGAAATAAAATTATTTTAACCCTTATGTTACAGGTCAAATTGACCGATCTTATTGTTTGAAGATCTAGGAAAAATAGTTAAAAGTATTTTTTCAGTATGAAACTTCTTCTGCTTGCTCTAATTAGTATAATCAACATATAATATGAAAATGGTTAATTTCACATACTTGCAATCACCCCCTGCCAAGACTAAACTAAAACAACATTTCAATGTTATGTAAAACTATTGTTTTATATGTTGGTCTTTCAAAAGTAATAAAGTAGTGAAGCATTAAAAAAAGTTTGAACATGATTATTTTAATGAAAAATGAGTGAACTATCCTAATTGAACCATTCAATCAACCTTTTTTTTCACTCGGGATAAACATTGAGGGTGACCCTCATTTACAATGTTGCCGAGCCTTTATAACATCAAAGGGATTAAACACATTAAATAATAATTAAGAAATAATAAGAAATAAAATAATAAAATAAATAAATAAAATAGAAGAAGTACTCATTTTAAATCAACATTTAATAAAAATATATGTAAAAGAAAATTCTAAAATACCATAAAAACAAATTTGACACATAAAAAGTAAAAAATGAATAAAATATAAAATAAGTAAACAGATAATAGTAAAAGTAAAGTAAAATGTTAAAAATGATAAATGATTAAATTAGTATATAAATATAAAACATTAAAATGAAAAAAATACAAATAAAAATAAATAAATAAATAAATAAATAAATAAAGTAATAATAAATAAACATTACCTGTTACAGGTGAGGAACAGCACTGCACTAATTATTAACTATATTGATAATAATTAGCAATGGAGTTTTGGATTTTTTCAGACCTGTTTTGGATAATTAAACATGCACCAGGTCAAATTGAGCCAGGAACACCATTGCTGTTCTTAGTTGAATGATCAAATAAAGCGTACAATTCTAAAAGACAATTTGCATGAGTTTCACAAAAAATAAAAAAAAAGCTTAATATAAACTTTCCTTAGGTAACCAACTGTAGCCTATATTGGAAGCCTACATGTGCACTGGCTAGTCTGGCTTGTCTATGGATTGCATCATGGTGTGATTTTATATTCACCATGTCTCTGTTCCTTTTCAAGCGGAGCCCGAGTGCGAGCCCAAGATCTGAGTGTCCTTGGAGAGAAGTCACGGAGGCAGGAAGGCAAGTCTGGTGCATGAACAGGGTTCACCCGTGGAGCAGCTGAAAGCTGACGTGGAAAAGCTGAAAAACAGCAAGGGCTGTCACCTGCTTCCCTGTAGCTCAATTCTATTGTATTAGGTGTTTGTGTGTGCGCTACTCGACTATGGAACTGACTGTCAGGACCTGGAACTCTATAATTGCATGGCTGCACGTTTGTGTGAGTAAGTGTGCGAACAGATAAAGTAAGCGTCTCTACGTGTCTGAGATGTTGTCCTTGGTTCTATGGGGATTCAAGAGCCAAGGTGGCATCTTCAGCGAAGTAAGGGATAAGCTGGAAGCTGGAGCCCTAAAGATATCCACGTGCTCTAGAATCCAGAAAACTCATTTGCAAGACCAGCAGTACCTATAATCCAGGCATGCTTACAGTTCTGAAGGTCCACTACCCTGGAGAGTGCGAATGCACCTTTAATACCAGAGAATGTTTACAGAAATGCATGATATCCGGCCTACAAACAAACCAATGGCTTGCATTTGGTTTCTAACTGTGAGCCATTAAAAAGTCAATGTTTTTTGACCTCCATAATCCCTGAAACCATGTGTCTAAAGTAGATAGCATTGGATCTATACTCTCAAAAAATCTCCCACTGCCACAATTTACCACAGATGCAAAGGCCTTTAAAATATCAAAATAAAATTAAATTTTGGTGTAGTAAATCATGATAAAGGGTTCTACCAAAGTGTTCTTTGTTAAATAGCCCACCTCAATTCACCCACAGCTTTATGAGAGACAGTAATTTTATGCAGTTTCTCCAAGCATGTTTTAAAATGAATGAAATGGGGCATATTTTGCCCCTGCAGATAAATCACTTTTCACACCGTTATTCAGGCTCAAAGTAGCTCCACACCTCATTGCACAAGAATCTTTTTAAAAAACAACCCAAGGCATAACTTAATCTCTGGGCACCTCTATCTTTTTCTTTTTACCATATCATCCATTCTAAAGCATGTTTGGAGAAACTTCCAAAAATTGCTAGACCTCGGCAAGCTGCAGTAGAATGGACCAGTGGGCTATTCAACAAAGGTTAGCACTCTTTTTCATGTTTTACTACACCAATAATGAATTTAACAATGGAGTTCTACTTAAAAATAGAGCCCTGTGGGATGCGACAAATTATGCTAAACAATCCAGCTACTAAATAATGTGCAATAGTTTGTGCATTGGGATTAATAACTAAAATAAATATTCTAGGGTTTAAAAGGGTTGATTCAAGTACTGTCGGGCAGCCTGTGAAACTGAAGAAAACTGCGAAAATAAAGACCAGAGATTGCTGCAAAACGACATGCAGTTAAGTCTCACTGGGCAGCACAGTGGCTTAGTGGTTAGCATGTTTACCTCCCAGCACTGGGGTCTTGAGTTCAAGTCCCTATCTGGGAGCAGTTCCAATGTTCTGTTTATGTCTGGGTCCCACAGATGTAGATCAAGGTAAATTGGATACTATAATTGTATGATCTAAATTGTCCTCAGTGCCCAATGCAGTCCTCCTAATGGACAGTCATTTCCGGTTAATAGTATGCTGGTGTTTGTGTGTGTTGATGAGTATAATTTACACACTCAAAATGTTAAAACATTCTGGTTAATTTTTTTCACCTAGTATTTTTGTACCCCCGACTTTTGACATTGATGTGACGCCATAATGGAGGCCTTGTGGTAAACATTTCAATCCTGCCTTCACTGTGAAGTAACTCTATGTACCAGCTGGAGTGATGATCTGTGTCATTGCATACAACAGTCAGTCACTCCTAGTAGTGATACGAGAGACACTTACAACTCATCTATATGTGAAGGGCATCCCATCGCCATATGGATTTCCTCTCATGGCAGGTCTTCCAACTGGCAGCTGTAAAAGCCTCCATGCTAGAGCCTGCTCTCATTGCTCTCATGTATTGTTTTCCACAGTAAATGTATCCTTTCACTTGCACTTAAATATATCATACATCATTACATTCACATATGTAAAGTTCATTTGATACAAACAATTCATTTTTGATACCTTTAAAAACTCTATATTAGAGCAAGAAGGAGATTTGTGGAAAAGAAAGCCAAAGAAATGCCAACCATCACTCTAAAAGAGCTGCAGAGATCAGATACAACAGGCCTGTACAGAAGTTTGGTTGTCTAAAAAGAAACCATTACTTAAGTAGAAACGCATCAAAGCCTTCAAAGTATTGTGTTTGCCCAAAAATATCTTAGTGAAACAAGTAATAAAATAAGCGATTACATTTTTTTTTTTGTGGTCAGAGGTGGCACAAACTTAGCTTTTGTTTTTAAATGCTGCAAACCTAATACTTCCCATTTCTTAACAATTAAAGTCCCAGCTGAACTCTGAACAGTTGTGGTAGCACCATGTTATGGGGAGGTTTTTCTATAGCACGGATTAGTAATATTGTTAAAACTGAAGGAAAGGTGGATGGTGCAGTATACAAGGAGATAATGAAAATGTATTTCAGATTTATGTTTGGATTAGCTTTAGGATCAGGGCTATATTTATTAGCAGGGTAAGGGGTGTGATTTGGGTTGATAGGTAGAGTTAGGGAAATAATGAGGTTTAGAGTTTGGGAAGATGAGAGTAAATATTTGAAATGATTAAATAATTTAGTTGATTTTTAAGTTAATGGTGAGTAAAGTATCTACAAGACAAGACATAACAAGACACAACAAGACAAGACAAGACAGCCATATTAATCGTACCTGTGCTGGGCACCAATGATATTTGACCCCTTTGACTTCAGCCATCCATATATGTTCTACAGTGGCAAGATCAAAGTCCAACAGTCTAATGGGCAGCATTGCTGTATGTAGAAAGCCTGTTTTGTGGTACAATCAATGGTATAATCTGTGTCTAACTGCCAGCATAGCTGAGATGTAGGGGGTTATTTCTGTTAATAGGCCTCACACACAGAAAATCATGGATAGCTGGCAGTGATGGGAGTGCGAGAGGTCACTGGTAACAAATGTGAGGGCACTGCTATGAATATAATCAAAGGGTTTCAGCCGAGGATTCATGGATGCATGGATAATCTTCTCTCCATTTGCAGTGCGATGCCTCACTCAGACAGGCCAGAGTAATCTACTGTGCTTATCTAGGCTTGCTTTAAACGACACTTTGCACAAATAAACACGTATTTAAATAATCATGTGTTTAATAAGGATTAAATTAGAAACTTGTACACAGATAATATGCACTTACTCTTCAATTCGCACAGCCCTCGTTTACAGTCCCGCGGGGAGTTTTTTAAATCAAGCGAAAGACATCCTATAAAGCGCCGTCTTCCAGCCTCTGATGCACAGGAGGAGACAACGTTTTTATTACAATCGCAATAAAAATGGATTCTGCAATTTTCAATTCATTTGGCAAAAAACAGACTTGAGTACATATTGATTTCTCTTCCTTTTAAGGGATTTTCACAGAGCCAGTCAAGGGCATCCATTTCAAATTCATTCAGGCCAGCAGTCACTGCAGAAGAGAAGCCATTCTCTGGAAGGAAACAGAGCAAGTGATCCATCGGTATGAGAATGAGAATCTCAGGGACTTCGGGTGGTTCGGAAAGCAGAACTCAAGAGATATGGGATCTCTCAGTCTGGAGAAAATGAACACATCATGCTTGGAAGCTTCATGTATTTCCATTTGTGGAGGGACTTGCTGTTAAAGGCCCAATTCCATTTAACCGCTTGCCCCTACCACTTAGCACTACCCCTCAGTTTTGTGCATTTATGCCTATGGAGTCAGAAAGCAGGGCCGCCGCTCTGCATACGCAGACAACGCAGCCAGCGTTAGGCCTCAACCATTTTGCAGTTGCAGGGAGCCAAATTGACTGAGAATGAAATGTGTTGAAATTATGACATTATTAAATTTAAAACCCAATGTGAATTATTTATGATACGCTCATCTTTTTTGTCTTTAAACATTGCATGGGGCACCTACTCTACTACTTAAAAGCGGCACGTTATTATTTTTGTGCATAATATAATGCCCCCACCCCTATTGCCTGAAATGGCACGGCTCGGTTTGCTCTGTTGGTTGTTGCCAGATGTGACATTTTCCAGTCAAATAAATAATCAAAAAATGCATGGAGGCGCTAAATCTTGCGCATGTTTAACCATTTTTAAAGTGTATGTGGCCATTCTATACAAAAACTTGTCCAGTGCAATATTTGTGTAAGTTAAAAACTTAAAATAAAATAAACAAATAGGATGAAAAATCGTAACTTATCTGGCAACCTTAGTCCTAACTAAAGTAGCAACGCTACTTGAGTTTGGCAGGAGACAAGTTCACCGCGCGAAGTTGCTACTAAATGGTAATTCAACTATGAAGCGACGGTTTGAGTCTGGAGCTGAGAAGAAGAAAAAGAAGCAGAAAGATGAGGCCCATGCATCCCTTTCTGGTGAGTAACTTCGATGATAAAGGTTTAAATAGTTTTGATTACTTCATGTTCAGTGGTGTTGCCTGAGCTAGTTACGTTGGCTTTGCTGATTTGGTAGCTTTAAACGCTTAACTAGAAACTAATCTGGGTATTGCAAGGCACGTGGCACGTTTGCAAATAGTAGTAGTGTAGTTTGAAGATTTTTAGTGACTTTAATAAAAAATTAATAAACAGAGTAGCCTACCTATTGACTAATGCCGTCAGTGCACTATCCAAATGGTCTGTATGACAGCAGGATCAGACAGCTCTATAGATTTTGACAGGCTGATATAAATACACCACGAATATAAACGATAATTTCATAACCTTTAAGGCTGGCTTGTGTAAATGACGTGTCCACTGCTTAAAATAGACATGCATCGTTTCATTTATTATTTATGCATTATAAATAGTACTCTTGTGCTGTTCTTCACTGTTATTGGCCTTACTTATAACGTTGTAAATATTCACAGTTACATGTGTAATTTTAATAAATAGTAAAATTTTGCGTAAACCTTTTGTGTTTGTGTGTGTGTGTGTTTGTTTTTTTTTTTTTTTTTTTTTTGGGGGGGGCCTCCCTGACCAGTTATGCTTAGGGCCTCCAAAACCTTAGCAGCGGCCCTGTCAGAAAGTCCCAATTCTTGTTGGGATAGAGGAAAAGTCATGGGCAAGATGGCTTCTCAAGTGGCTGCTCACAGAAACCCAAAAACAGTAGTGTTTTATTTGTTGGCAAATACCCACAAATAACCACTGTATTAGTTTAGTTTCATGCAGTTGTAGTCAATGTATCATGGTCAATTTCTTTATAACAAGCTTAAAGGCAACATCTCGGATTGCAAGTCCCTACAGTACAGCGGATAGTGAGGACAGCTGAGAAGATCATCGGAGTCATCATCTCCTCTCCATCACAGAGATCCACACCAAACCACAAAGCCACCAGCATTGTGGACGACCCCACCCATCCCTCACACTGACTCTTTCTCTCTGGCAGAAGATCCTGGAGCATCCGAGCCTCCACTACTAGACTCTGCAACAGCTTCATCCACCAGGCAGTCAGACTCCTCAACACACAGAGACTGAAGCCCCACCCACACACCACACAGAACAGAACTGTACTGAACCCACCTATTACTCTACACACGCACACACACACACACACACACACACACACAGAGACTGAAGTGGCTCTATTCCTATCAGCAATATTTGCTGCTTCATTCTACAGAACTGTAAATAGCAGTAGCCGAACCCCTATACGCGGACCCCCACTGGGCTCAACTGTCTCCCCAGCGGTTTGTCGCTTCCGGCACAGTGCATCCGGAAAAAAAAGGGCAGCAGAGCAGAGCAGAGTGGAACGCATTTAAGGTGGAATGGGAAAATTTGAAAAGAAAAAAAAAAAGGTTGTAAATAGCTAACTTCAGCTCCCTCCTTTCACTAGGGCTTTAGGGATGGATTATACATTTTTGAAGAAGCACAATGCCTTAAATTGACAGACGGACAAATGGGGTGCCTGCAGAATGCCGCGAGTAGCTGCTAATAAAGCAGGGTTCTTTTACATTTGTTTATTTTTGTCGATATATCCGGTTCTTAAAGGATTTGGAAACCTTCCCATTTGGTTCCAAGGGGAAAGATAGGGGTACAAATGAGAAATTGAATTGAGCCAAAGACATGGCGACAATCTTTAAACTGTGTATCCTGAGCAATAAATTCAGGCTCATTTAGCTTGTTGACTCCGTACATCTCCTTCATGATTGGATCTGATCTAGATTTATGGTAACCAGACTCCAAAAGCCCTGGGACTGGACTAGTATTCTAGTATGAAAGTTTGCCATATCTTAAAGGACACTGCACTGACTTTGGAGTTAATATAACACATATATCTCAAACCATCACTGATTGGTGGAAACTTCACACTAGACTTCAAGCAGTTTGGACTGTGTGTCTCTCCACTCTTCCTTCAAGACTCTGGACGCTTGATTTACAAATGAAATGTAAAATTTATGATGATGATGATGAGTGATGGTTTGGAGAGACATGTTTGTCATCTGCTGGTGTTGGTCCACTGTGTTTATTATCAAGTCTAAAGTCAGTGCAGTTTTGTTTTCCCACAAAATCTTACAGCATTTTTATGCTTTCCTCTGGTGACAACTGTTATGGAGATGTGGATTTCATTTTCCAGCAGGACTTGGCACACTATCCACACTGCCAAAAGTACAAACTGGTCTTATATAATATTCACATTTTCTGAGACACTGATTTTGGGGTTTTCATTGGCTGTAAAACATAATCATCAACAATAAAAGAAATAAACGCTTAAAATGTATCATTCTGTGTGTAATACGTCTTTCTAGTCAGGGTCACACAATGTTTGGAGCCTACTCAGAACAACTGTGCACAAGGCAGGAATACACAGAGCAAGGGGAAGTCTAGCGTAGCACAACGTGTCATCTCCCTACCATGTGTGTTTTTTTGTTGCGGCGGGGTGGATTTATGATCCTTAGAACAAATGCGGTTTTGTGTTTTTGCGTGCTGCCATCTGCTAAAGCTCCCCTTCAACTGGTCTCATCAGTTTTAATTGGGCAACAACCAGAAGGAACTTATCTAATTAAGTGTTAAAGTTAGATCAAGCCATTAGGAGTTTGTGTTTGTTTGTTTTTTTCTATTGGTGCCATCCATGCCCTTTGCTTCAGATATGTTTAGTTGAAAAACAACATATTGCCTTCCAAGCATTCTTCTGGATCAGTTCACTCGTTTAACTCTCTTCCAGAGAGCAGAGTTCATGTACATGAGTTTCTTTGTTTTATTTATTGTTTGGATCAAAGTTTTCCCTTTAAGTGCTCAGTTTGCATTTGATCAAAATGCAAGTGAAGGGAAGGAAGACTGTATTACTAAATGTGTGTCAGTCCAGACTTTGTCAGTCTGCCTGATTCACTCAACAAAGAATCCAATTCCCAGCTTGCACTCACACCGGACCTTCATGACACTGCTGATCACATGACGCTACAGTGTTCACGCAGCTTCTCCCAGCTTCTGATTGCCCACACCTGGTCTGTGTTAGTATATATACCCCTCTGTTTCCTTAGCTCCTCGCTGAGTATTGAATCTAGTTTTCTAGCTCTCCTACAATAAATTTCTTTTGTTGTTTTCTTTTGTTACCGACCTATTTTGTGTTGTTTGAATACTTCCTTGCCTTGCCCTTTGTATCGCAATGGTTTCGTGTTCTTTTTCCGCATGCATACCGCCCTCCAAATAACTCAATTTTAGTTTCATCAGTACACAGCACCTTATTCCAAAATGAAGCTGGCTTGTCCAAATCTACTTTAGCATACCTCAGACGACTCTGTTTGTGGCGTGTGCTCAGAAAAGGCTTCTTCTGCATAACTCTTCTCCCATACAGCCTCTCCTTCTCCTTCAAGTGCATTGAACAGTTGAACGATGCAGAGTGACACCATCCATCTGCAGCAAGATGATGTTGTAGGTCTTTGGAGCTGGTCTGTGGTTGTGGTTGACTATGACTGTTCTCACCATCCTTTTCCTCTGCTTATCTGAGATTTTTCAAGGCCTGCCACTTCAGGCCTTAATTAGAACTTTGCCTGTACTTTCCATTTCCTCACTACGCTCCTCACAGTGGAAACTGAGAGCTGAAATCTCTGAGATTTTAGCTTTTTGTATGCTTCCTTTAAAAAATGATGTTGAACTATCTTTGTTTTCAGGTCTTTTGAGAGTAGTTTTGAGGCTCCCATGTTGCCACTCTTTAGAGAAGATGCAATTTATTTATTTTTTTAACACTCTCTGATAATTGGATTCACCTGAGTATGAAGGTCAAGAGTCAGTGAGCTTACCAAATGAATTTTGTATTTCAATAATTAGTGCTAAATTGTGTTTAAAGAATTATTGCACACTTTCTGTAAATCCTATAAACTTCATTTCATTTCGCAAATATCCCTGTGTTCGTCTGCTATATGATATATTTAATATAAAACTGCTGATCCGAACAGCCAATTATTTATGAAGAAAAATCATTAAAAAAATCATTGGTGGGGCCCAAACTTTTTTTTATACCACTGTATATCGTTGCTGTCCAATGAAAAGCACTTATCTCCAAAACCGCAACTTTACAGGAAGGAGAAAAAACCTTGTAAACTGTAAATGGAAGCCAATCTAAAATGAGTTTTCAGGTCATTTTTAAGTATTTCTATTGGTCCGTTCATCAAGAAGTTTTGGCACAGTGTAAGGGACAGTTTGTCTGTTCAAATTATGTAGTAAACCGGGGTGCCGAGTGGTCCAGCGGTCTAATGTGCTGCCACTATGAGCGGGAGGTTGCAGGTTCGAACCCCAGCTCATGCAGCTTTGTCATCAGCTGCCGGTGCTTAAGGGGAGAAAAATTGGCCTTGCTCCCTCCGGGTGGGTAGATGGCGCCCTCTCCTCATCACGCTTAAAGGTGGCGCTGGGCGGCACGGAGCGTCTGTGAGCGTATGTATCGGAACCTAGTCGCTGTGCTTTCCTCCGAGCGCGCTATAGCTGCTCAGGTAATGATTCATCCGCAGCAGCTCGAAAAAAGGGGTGATTGACTTCATACGTGTTGGAGGAGGCGTGTGCTCGTCTGCATCCTCCAAGAGTCGCAGGTGCCACCGGTGATGGGGACACACAAAGGGGTGGGACAATTGGATAACCAAATTGGGAGAAAAATGGGGAAAAATCTGAAATAAAATAAAAAAAATAATAAATAAATAAATTATGTAGTAAAGAAAACAATCAAGAAAAATGGAGATAAGTGTTTTTAATAGGACAGCGACGATATACAGTTATGGAGGATGTAAAGATGTCTTTCTGTCTGAATGATAATAAAAACTAGTATCTGAGTTGGAAATAATAGAAATAATGCAGAAATATGTTACAGTGCATGCCAAGGCAGCCATTGAATGTAGTTCTGCAGCTATTTCTGTCCATCATCACAATCTTCATCCATCACTCTTTCACTGTATTTGATTTCTCCATCCCACCACAAGAGGGAGATATTTAATTCTACGGCCATTAATCGTCCATTTGAACATCATCTTCAAGGACAGCGATCAGGGGCAGTAAAACTCCACCCTGCTGCAGACAGATGTAGTGGATTAAACAGAGGATTCCTGCATCGCTTGGGCACACACACACACACACACATACACACACACACATACTACCCCCACTTTATGGTCTATAAGGAACTTCAACCCCCAGAACACTCTAAAAGCCTTGGAGTTATCTTTTTCAAACAGCCTTAAATTTCAAAATGACATTTCCTGACTATTTCTTCACTCAGCCTCGCTCGAGAACCCTAAATGCAAGTCAGGGTAAACATTTTTAAATTCTTTTTTGACATTCCTTCAGACGCTGTCAGTCGTAAATCTGGATTTAGGACCGTTAATGTTTAAACATCTGGAACTGTGCACAATTGTGGTTTTGCCAACAGCACAATCACCAGGACAAGGACGGGACTACGGGACTTGAGAGAGGGTTCAAAACTTAATGAATGCCTTGGAAATTGTAAATTCACCAAATATATTATACCAATTTAGGGGTTTGTGCTTTCTGCAACCACTTAGAAATAAGATTCATGAAGTTAAAATGAATGCTCTTAGCTTGGAAATTACATTCCCAACACCAACTTCACCAACTTCCCCCACGGTCGTAAATTCCGACGACAGCCGCTTATCTAAACACAGCAGAGGGGAGGAATTTCTCACTAAGAAGATTTTGCTTAAAATACATATATATTGACTATATAAAAAAGGTGTTTTATAGAATGTTTACTAAATAATGGTATATGTGTCTGGTATATGGTATATGTGTTTGGATGTGTCCTGATTAAATTCTCCTACACGTTCAAGTCTGAATCAACAAGGTTTAATTAGCATTTGATAATATAGCTTTATTTGGTTATCAGTGGTTTAACCATGTATTATCTTTTAAGTGATTTAATTGGGTTTAAATAATAACATGACTCTTGATCTCTTTCTGACAGAGTACCATCCATCGTTGTATTTCTAAGATTATCTTGAATATTACATGTTTGTGGGCAATATATATATATATTACATTTATTGTGATTCAATTGTAAGATTGTTTTTTTCTGAATTTATCCTCACAAACTGATATGCTGAAAAATGTATTTTGATCCACTGTTTAATTGAGTTTTCTTTTGGTTTGATCTATTAGAAAAATTCTGAAGCATGCTGACCATGTGAGCGAGGGGGGGTTTTATGACCCTTTGTGAGTCCCCACCAAAGTTTGAAATTGCTCCTAGACCAATCAAAACACAGACACTTGGGCCACAGAGCCAATCGGAGCTCAAGGGCCAAACAGGCCACAGAGACTAATAGTTTAAACTGGGCAGACACAGTTCAGTTGCCAGTTGGAGTTTCCAGTTTAGAGTTGCCAGTTGAGTTTTGGGAGTTCAGGTCAGAGCAGTTGGAGGAGAAGCAGTTAGAGAAGGAGTGGGAGAAGGAGTTGGAGAAGATGAGTTGAGGAAAACAGTTAGAGGAGAGAGGTTAGGGAGCCCAGAGATGGAGAAAGGATAGACTGTTAGTTTAGTCATCTTAAGTTAGTTTTCTTAGACTAGTGCATTTAATCTTCAAGTATATTAATATTAGCTATCCTAGTTTAAATAACTAGGCTATTTTATGATCTACGGAGTTCTCCTGCTTGCCAAGATAGTTAATATAGTTCAGTAAACCAACTAGACCAACCGACGGATCACCGAGAGGGTACGCCAGCCTAACCAGCTCCAGGGAAGGCCTTCCCTGTGCAGAGACTAGAAGCGGGTGTCGTCCAGGTGCGCCGCTGGCCCACAGAGCACCATCTTTACCCTGCGGATGGGTCCACACCGGACCTTCTAGGGGTGCAGGATGTCAGCCGAACAAGAGGTTTAAACAGCGGACCGAACCGATGGGGACCCCCCTTTGTAGACGTCTCAGAGTAAGGCAGTTTGGGTATTTCTCTCAGTAATTGGTGTTTTGGTTGGTCAAGTCTAGTTTGGTTATTGTTCTTAACTCTCTTCTTAGTATAGATTAATTTTTAGTTATTTGGCGAAAGGGATGATCTTTGTAGGCCGTAAAATATCTTACTTATCTACTTATTTTAGTGTTCTCATTTGATTAGTTTGACCTCATTACATTTAGACCCTTATTTAGAAATATTCACTTAATAGTTCTATTAATCTTTATTCCTTTCATACCAGTATTATAACGTGTTTGTTCTTTTATTTCTCATTTATTATTCTACACTATGATTTGATATCTAATGGCTACATTTATGACTTTTTAATGAATTATTTACTCATATCTGTGTGATTTAATAAATACTTTTATTTTACAAAACCTGTAATTTCAGTGTGTTTTTCTGGATAACTTGGTTATGAAAATTTCTGTCACCTGTAGAAACCACACCCTGAGATGTCTTGTGTTATTAATTAATTTGATTAATTAATTTATTAATTAATCTAATTAAATTAATTTAATAACTGGCGCCCAATTAAAAATATTTCAACATCTCAATTAGCACCAGGTATTAAACCACTGAGCCCGCTACATAATTGGCGCCCAACGTGGGGCAGGATTATATTCTTATTGGTTCTCCGCCGCGAGACCAGAATATATACACATTTCATAACCAGTTCCAGAAAATAGCGCTGTAAGTTGCAGAATAAAGTGTATTTTGTTGTTATTATTAAATGCGTTAGCTGCTGGCTAGCTGGCCTAGCTGGAGTTAACTGCATAAACCCAGCGTGTTAGAAACACACGCACATGTTCTACACGTGTTTTTTGTTTACAATTCAGGACTGGCCAGTCCCCTGTCTGTGTCGCGCGCACGGTCCCCTGTTTGTCTGTATAACGTGTACAGTTATGTGTGTGGTATGCGAGCGCTCTTGAAAACATTACGCTTATTTGTAAAATAAGCTTGGTTGACACACCGCCGTGTGTGGGCAACCTTAAACCCGGGTGTATATACGTGTATATACGTGTGTACTTACATAAAGTTCGAACTGTTTCCGGTAAAATAGACATATTTTGCCAGTGTTGATCTGATAAGGCCTTCGCGCAGCCCTGAGTCGCGGATCTCCGGCTCATCGACTCCGCGCTCCAGTTAAAACTGCCGGTTTTTGCGCGAAATCCGTAAAATCCTGCAGTACTGGACACTTCCACGTGCGTAAAAGAGTAGCTAACTTTTACGTAACACCACCCTGAGTGGCAGGAAGTTTATTGTGTGCGTGATTAAACTAACCACGCCAGGATGTAAATCCTCTTTGCTCATCTTGTGAAGTGTGTTGCTGCTGTGTTAAACTTTCGGACAGCCGTGTCCTTCTCCTCTGCTATTCACAGTCGACTGAGTCAGTCAAATCTGCTGACCAGGTCCCAGACCCAAGGGGCGGTCCTTAACGTGGCATCATCAGTGGGCGTGACCACTCCCACCAGTCGGCCTCTGCCACCATCTGGTGGACAGCCTGACTATTTACACTCAAACTCAAAGGGTGTTTCACTACCCCTCACCACTAGGGGGGGTACACTGCCACATCGCCATCTGGTGTTTGATTTGGTTAACTGCATACAGTGCAGAAAGGTGCATTTCATTTGTTTGACCACCAGAGGGAGCCACTTAGCCATATAGCTGTGTCGCCACCTGGTGTTGTACTTGTGTAATTGCCATCATCCTGTAGAGTGCATTTAGAGTTTCTGTCGCCAGAGGGTGCCAATTTCAAACAAACTTTTCGTTAAGTTAATAAAGGGAATTTGCATTGTGGTTGGGTTAAATGGTTTGTAAATAAGTAAACAAATAACTGCATTCATTTAATCGGTTAATATTAAATAGTTAAATTTAAGTTTCAGGTCTGCTCTCTCAAACATTACTCTTTATGTTACATTGAACCAAGCTAAATAGCTATCTCCATTGAGTAACTAATCACAACATAAAATAATTAACTGGTCATTTTAATCAATTTGATTAAGTAAAGTTAATTAAATTTTTGTTAATTAATTATTTTCAATTTAATTCAACCATCTTCAAATAAATCAAGATTAATTATTGATCGATTAAGATCAATTATTAATAACTGATTGAAATTAATTAATTGATTAACCATAAAAAAAAAAAAAAAAAAAAAACTTATCCAGTTATCAGTTACTCAACCATATACCCAGCACACCTGTGCTTAATACATAGTTAAATTCTCCCATCCTGTACATAGTTAATAACTATACCCATATTTAGATTTAGACATTGTGTATAGTGCCCTACAGTTATTAAACTGTTCACTAGCATCACTGACAACAAATCTAACTATTCTTTTAAAATTAATCTACTAATTGTAACCTTAGGTCGCCCACTTTTAACAGATTTTCTTCTTAGAAAAGGCACAATGCTAATTGACTCGAACATAAAATAAACTTGTTTGTCATCAAAATTGTTTGATTCCACGTGCTTTACGTAAATCAAAATGTGTGCCACCGAAAAAGCTCTTTTAGAGCTTACAGCTGGTCTACCCCCAGGACTTACCATCCCAGTCCAACAAATGGACAGTGGGGGTCTCCATGCGCTAATTGCCAAAAGCCTCAATGAGTGTGTATCTAAAATCCTTGAGGGCAAGCAACAAGTGGATCCGATTTCCCTAATACTGTGGAAACAACTGCTGTTGTCACAGGATCAACTTGCTGCTTCCTCCAAAACCATTCAAAATCTCCAAGCAGAGATTGTGACTTTAAATGATAGAGTTGCAGACCTAGAGAACAAAACTGTACAGTCTGAAATTAACCAAAGAGACCTCAAAACCGAAGTGCAGCTGCTTCAAAAGGAAGCCAACATAGCTACCCAACTTGCAGCTCAGTCACAGGAAAAACTAAAACATGCTATTGCAAGACAGGTTGAGCTACAAACTGAATTAGCACATGCTAACAATGCAGTCAAATTAACTCAAGACCAAACAGAGTTAACATTTGAGCTGATGATGGAGGGAGACTCCCCCATCAATCTAGCTGGTAAATCAGGAACCCCTGGGGTTCCGGATCCTAAGCAACAACCATCCACAAATACAATCCCTCTAGTCTCCCTTAAAGGTGCTGAAGCGCCAGTAGAACCAAGGTTCACTCAGCGTTCCCAGCCACATGGGACCTCTGTGCTACCTCAAGCACCCTCTGATAGAGATTTGGACAAAATTGCGCGTAACATCCCACGCTTTGAACCAGAACCGGACGGTTCTAATGATGTCCACCAGTATCTTCGCGACATTGACTTCTTCTTACGCCGTTTCCCCAAGGCCACGGTAGATGATAAAATCTCCCTCATTAAGGTGTCCTCTAGTCGGGAAGTTGGACGTTTCATTGAGCGCCAACCACCCCAGGTTAAGAGAGACTATCCTGCTCTTTGCAAGGCTTTGGAGAATGAGTTCTCCAACCACCTTGTTCAAACCGGCCTTGCTGCAGCTCTTGCAATAAAGCAGAGTCGCCAGGAAACACCCCTACAGTACTATCACCGCCTCAGGCACGCTTATTTCGGCTATAGAAATGAGCCTGGAATGGAGGAAGAGGAAGTTTTCAAAACATTGTTCGTGAGAAACCTCCATCCCTCCACCAGTCACTCTTTTGGAGTCGCAGCCTGCCCTCGTACGCTAACAAGCCGGCAGCTGCGTGATTTGGCTCTCAGAGGATTTGCTAAGTTCCAACAAAACATTAATAAAAAATCAGAGTCAAATGACGTCCTGATAATTAATGAGCAGTCCTCCCACGTCAAGCAAAAAGGGGCACACAAGGCTCCAATGCCACCTAAGACCCAGTTAAACCACAAGAACCAGAGAGTGTTCCACTCTTGGCGTCGCTCGTCCCTACATTGGGCCAAGCAAAGTGACCAAAAGCCCTCCTATCGAAGGAAAGGTAGGATAAAACGCAGTTGGAATGGCAAACACTCACAGCACCAGGCTCGAGCACAGAGCTCCAGCAAACTTCAATCTCCGCTCAGGAGAAAGAGCCCAAAGCACCACAAACGTTGGTGTCCACCTAAAGGGCACAAGCATGAGAGATATCCAACTAACCTGAGCACTAAAGACGGCAGTCTGCTCAGACAATTTCGTAATGAAATATGCAAGCAGGACAATGCTGAATCTGAATTCTTGCCAATTGTCCATGCTCCAGATCAACCTGCTTGGGGGGGTGCGAAATCCATCCACCCCAATGTAGCCTTGGTTGTACAGCCAGACGCTGAAAACAACCACACTGAGGAAGCTTCTTTCCTCAGCCTGGAGGATCCACCACCTAAACAATTCTTGGGTTTCTTAACCGAGAAAGGTTCAACACCAAAATTCTACCTAGCCACCTGGCTGGAAGATGTGTTCGGGTATGAAGCTCTTTTGGACACGGGATCAGACATTTCTTTAATGTCAAATTCACTTTTTGACCAGGTGAGGGCGACAGCCCGCCGAAACAACAAAAAGATACCTCTGAAAAAGTGTGCTCTTCACCTTCAACCATATTCGCACACTGGTATCACTCTGCATTCTGCAGCCCTGGTGCACGTTGCCATCGGTCCAATGAGCCTCACCCATCCAATTCACATTTCTCCATTGGAGAACGTCCCATTGCTCTTTGGCAAAGACCTCCTTGACCGGTTCAAACCATTGATTGACTTTCAGCATCGTAGAATCTGGGCACAGGTTTGCGAACCCCTGCCCTGTCCTAAGGCACAGGATAGAGTTCAATGCTATCATGTTGCTAGCAACATTGAGCCACACAAGCTCATTGAACCTTCAAATTCCACGGGAATCAATGAGAAGCTCACTGTCAGGGTTCTGAAACCACCATCCTCAGAATCCCCTACCATGATTCTAAAACAAAACACCTGTTCATGGGCATTGACTCCCTCTACGGCTGTAGATGAGTACAACCCAAAAGCTGGAAAGTCATTCACTCTTAACACAACGGTCAACGGTGAAATCTTTGTTCCATGGGCTGACAAGTCAGCTGTTCACAGAACACCTGCAGGTTCCTTGCCACGGACTAACTGTGATCCTCTGTTCGTGCACCAAAAGGATTGTTCTCTTCTTGTTCCTGCACCAGTGGTTCCAGACAAACACAGTCCCTTGGATTCTTATGAATGTAAAAACATTCCCACCATCTACACAGATGGATGTGCTTTTCGGAATGCTCAGATCAAATGGAAAGTTAACATGACAATTGGTGCATGTGGCAACACTTCTTTCAGAACACTGGCATTTCAACTTGATCCACTTGCCACTTACTGTGCGTCTTTCAGGATGCTCAAGGGCCTGTTTGTTTATGCCCCAGATACACACGCTTCATCTTCATTCGTGGTGCCTCAGCGTCATGGGGGGGAGAGCCTGGCCCAGGCCCTCGATCACCCATGGGTGGACCACAAAATGATGGGGGAAACACACCAAGCATTCCCACAATTGACATATCTGCCACTTGTTGGAAAAAGGCTAGTGTGTTTTCAGCCCCAATCTTCAGAAGATCTGTGTGGTATATGGCCAATTCCACAAATGGATTGGGTCGAAAGACTCATGAAATTTGTTCGAAGGAACAAACATCGCATCACTGTGGCAGGTGCATTTGCCAGATGGAGGGGACGTCCCCCAGACCCTATTGAAATGGCTCAGGCCACAACTTTTTCGCTGAACCACACTTTCTCAGGTGTTGGTATATCTCACCGTTCTAGCGGAGAACTGCGGAAACACCCAAAACTGGGAAAAAGCACGCTTGGATACCAACCATTGTGCTACACTGCTGACAAGCTACTGGTGAGGTCCCAGCACAGCACTGGCAAAACAATTCGCGAGCTCAGGTCTCATTGGTTTGGTCCTCATGCAGGGGCAGACAAACTGCCTCGCATCTGGAACCAAATCCCGCATCGTCAGTGTTTTATTAAACCGATTCTCAAACAAGTTCACTGTAACCCAATTAAACTATGCAAAAGCCCCATGGGACAAGTCGGGACCAATAATGCCCTAGGTTAAATCATAATACTGGGCTAAATACCTAGACACACTGAGTGTTCATTGTCCACCATATTCTGACCTGACGCAATTGTTAAATTGAGAACGTACCACACATTCACTGTCTGGAACTCACCTATCCAAGTAGCATAACTCACAACAAATTGGATATTTTGTTAAACCTAGTGTTTGAATCACCATTTCAAACCATTAGCATAGCAGTATAATAAATACATGGAGAAGGGGGGGTGCCAATTTTTTTTTTTTTTTCTCTTCTCTTCAGGTGCCCAAAACATATTTTGTTTCCCTTCTGACTACGTTTGCTCCGCTATATTGTTCTCAATTGTTGACTAAGTAGTGGCTAATTATTGAAGCATACCTTATGGGTAGGTTGTCTTGATAAAGTTATAAAGGAACAAATAGCTAGCAAACTATTTGTGACCCTTTCATATGCTTGTTGCCACACTATCACATTAAATTAACTATTCTATTCAGAACCAAAAGCCAATAGCTACAACAAAAAAAAAAAAAACTGATCATCAGAGAAATTGTATATCCATTAGACCAAAAACTCTGTCAGCGACCTTGTAGTAGTTTGTCTTAAGAAAGCATGACCAACAGGACACCAATTGCATGAAAGATGTACCCTAACATGCTCTGTCTACAGAAATCCACGTTGACATCGACCGATGACCCAACGTCCAGTGGCCCATCGATCGATGGGGGGGGAATGTAGTGGATTAAACAGAGGATTCCTGCATCGCTTGGGCACACACACACACACACACATACACACACACACATACTACCCCCACTTTATGGTCTATAAGGAACTTCAACCCCCAGAACACTCTAAAAGCCTTGGAGTTATCTTTTTCAAACAGCCTTAAATTTCAAAATGACATTTCCTGACTATTTCTTCACTCAGCCTCGCTCGAGAACCCTAAATGCAAGTCAGGGTAAACATTTTTAAATTCTTTTTTGACATTCCTTCAGACGCTGTCAGTCGTAAATCTGGATTTAGGACCGTTAATGTTTAAACATCTGGAACTGTGCACAATTGTGGTTTTGCCAACAGCACAATCACCAGGACAAGGACGGGACTACGGGACTTGAGAGAGGGTTCAAAACTTAATGAATGCCTTGGAAATTGTAAATTCACCAAATATATTATACCAATTTAGGGGTTTGTGCTTTCTGCAACCACTTAGAAATAAGATTCATGAAGTTAAAATGAATGCTCTTAGCTTGGAAATTACATTCCCAACACCAACTTCACCAACTTCCCCCACGGTCGTAAATTCCGACGACAGCCGCTTATCTAAACACAGCAGAGGGGAGGAATTTCTCACTAAGAAGATTTTGCTTAAAATACATATATATTGACTATATAAAAAAGGTGTTTTATAGAATGTTTACTAAATAATGGTATATGTGTCTGGTATATGGTATATGTGTTTGGATGTGTCCTGATTAAATTCTCCTACACGTTCAAGTCTGAATCAACAAGGTTTAATTAGCATTTGATAATATAGCTTTATTTGGTTATCAGTGGTTTAACCATGTATTATCTTTTAAGTGATTTAATTGGGTTTAAATAATAACATGACTCTTGATCTCTTTCTGACAGAGTACCATCCATCGTTGTATTTCTAAGATTATCTTGAATATTACATGTTTGTGGGCAATATATATATATATTACATTTATTGTGATTCAATTGTAAGATTGTTTTTTTCTGAATTTATCCTCACAAACTGATATGCTGAAAAATGTATTTTGATCCACTGTTTAATTGAGTTTTCTTTTGGTTTGATCTATTAGAAAAATTCTGAAGCATGCTGACCATGTGAGCGAGGGGGGGTTTTATGACCCTTTGTGAGTCCCCACCAAAGTTTGAAATTGCTCCTAGACCAATCAAAACACAGACACTTGGGCCACAGAGCCAATCGGAGCTCAAGGGCCAAACAGGCCACAGAGACTAATAGTTTAAACTGGGCAGACACAGTTCAGTTGCCAGTTGGAGTTTCCAGTTTAGAGTTGCCAGTTGAGTTTTGGGAGTTCAGGTCAGAGCAGTTGGAGGAGAAGCAGTTAGAGAAGGAGTGGGAGAAGGAGTTGGAGAAGATGAGTTGAGGAAAACAGTTAGAGGAGAGAGGTTAGGGAGCCCAGAGATGGAGAAAGGATAGACTGTTAGTTTAGTCATCTTAAGTTAGTTTTCTTAGACTAGTGCATTTAATCTTCAAGTATATTAATATTAGCTATCCTAGTTTAAATAACTAGGCTATTTTATGATCTACGGAGTTCTCCTGCTTGCCAAGATAGTTAATATAGTTCAGTAAACCAACTAGACCAACCGACGGATCACCGAGAGGGTACGCCAGCCTAACCAGCTCCAGGGAAGGCCTTCCCTGTGCAGAGACTAGAAGCGGGTGTCGTCCAGGTGCGCCGCTGGCCCACAGAGCACCATCTTTACCCTGCGGATGGGTCCACACCGGACCTTCTAGGGGTGCAGGATGTCAGCCGAACAAGAGGTTTAAACAGCGGACCGAACCGATGGGGACCCCCCTTTGTAGACGTCTCAGAGTAAGGCAGTTTGGGTATTTCTCTCAGTAATTGGTGTTTTGGTTGGTCAAGTCTAGTTTGGTTATTGTTCTTAACTCTCTTCTTAGTATAGATTAATTTTTAGTTATTTGGCGAAAGGGATGATCTTTGTAGGCCGTAAAATATCTTACTTATCTACTTATTTTAGTGTTCTCATTTGATTAGTTTGACCTCATTACATTTAGACCCTTATTTAGAAATATTCACTTAATAGTTCTATTAATCTTTATTCCTTTCATACCAGTATTATAACGTGTTTGTTCTTTTATTTCTCATTTATTATTCTACACTATGATTTGATATCTAATGGCTACATTTATGACTTTTTAATGAATTATTTACTCATATCTGTGTGATTTAATAAATACTTTTATTTTACAAAACCTGTAATTTCAGTGTGTTTTTCTGGATAACTTGGTTATGAAAATTTCTGTCACCTGTAGAAACCACACCCTGAGATGTCTTGTGTTATTAATTAATTTGATTAATTAATTTATTAATTAATCTAATTAAATTAATTTAATAACTGGCGCCCAATTAAAAATATTTCAACATCTCAATTAGCACCAGGTATTAAACCACTGAGCCCGCTACACAGAGGTTCCATTACAGCAAGAAGTGATCTCCGGCAGTCCCATGATAGATGAGCAAGTCTGCTCTTGAAGACGTAGCTCTAGCTAAACCTTACTTCACAGTCTAATGCCTTGATTAATGTTCCTCCTCTCTCCTCTTTTCCTTGCACTAACACCCCTTTACTCTCAGCTGCCACCGCTCCATCGCCTCCCAAAACTAGACATAAACCTATAAACAGAAAAGACAAGCGGGAAAGATATGATAAAGGTTACCAGACTCTTTTTTTTAAGCAGTTTCAGTAATAAGTGGTGTGCATGGAATTAGAAAGGAAAATATTGCTCCCTATAAATAATAGTTCAGACAAGTAAGACTTCATAGATCAATATGAAAAGTTCATTCCGAGCTCAGCTTAGCTGCCAGTTTCTTGGAATCGTTCCAAGGTAAGCCTATTCAGCCCTGGCCTTGGCTCCCGCTATTAATATTAACCTCACATTGGAAATGTTCGAACAAAAACCCACTAGAGTAAAACCCTGTGCAGTAAGTGCTAACTGTGATCTGTATTTAGACCGGTTTTTATTTGAAAGCACCAAAGGAGATCGATTCTGGTTAAAGGGGTGTTCACACCCGGCAGGTTTTGTTTATTTAAAACGTACCCTGGTGGAGTTTTCCTGGTAAGGCAGTTTGTTAGATCACAAACGAGTGGGTCGACACTAGCCGAAGAAATCAATCTCCATCTGCTTACAAATGAGTCTACCAAAAAAAAAAAAAAAAAAAAATTTGCAATAAAAAAAATTAAAAAAAAATTGCACCACTATCAGTTTTACACTGACACGCCAAATGTCATGGGACTCAAACTACTATGTCAACTGTATCATATAGTTCACCTCAGTGGCGTGCACAGACATTATGGGGGGCAAGTGCTCGGGGGTGGGTGGCTTGGTGGTTGCGCGCAGGTTGTCTTCATTTGTTGACGGGGGAGAGGTGGGCTGATGTTGTGTTCGCACACACCGGTATTAATAAGTTGTCGAAGGGGGGGGGGGTATGGGGGGGTTGGTTGTTATGGGAGTGGTGCGTGCAGTTCCTTTTTCAGTTGTCGATGGGGGGGGGGGTGGTGTTGGTGCGCAGGTTGTCTTCATTTGCTGACGGGGGGGGTGTTGGCACGCGCAGGTCTTATTCAGTTGTTGAGGGCACTTTCAGTTTCAAAAGGGCACTTTGGTTAATAAAGGGCAGAGTGGGTGGTGCCACCTGATCTCTATGTGTGTTCTAGCCAGACACTACCGGTCATGATCATTAACACCCATGGCTGTGCTGTCCACTGTGGGTGGTAAAGACTTCTATGATATATTCCTGGTACACGAGTGATCTTATGGGTTAAAGAATGTTATGTTACACTGTTGAAAATGATGGGCCATCTCATCTCCGGCGCAACATATCTATTTATGTGTACGTACTGCAAAACACAGAAAACTGCAGGTCACAGGAGCTACTCAGTGGGTTATCTGCTAGCTGCTCCACCAAGTACTCACTAACTTCCTCTGCATTATAGCAACAGTGACATAAAACACTTGTATTGTAAACCCAAATAAGAATTGTTTAGATAATACTGTTTTAGTATTATAGCCGATTACATTACTGTCTCTGCACTTTTATTGTTTTATTTTCACACAAACACACACACACATCACTGAACTAAACTCATTACATTACATTACATTTGGCAGACGCTTTTGTCCAAAGAGACTTACAATAGTGAAGTACAAAAAATAATAGAAGTTAGAGGAGTAAAGGAGGGGGAATAGTAGTTAGTATGTTAGAGGTGTTAGGAGAGTAAGTGCTCTTTGAAGAGCTCTGTCTTCAGGAGTTTATTAAAGATAGTGAGAGATTCTCCTGATCTGGTAGTGGAAGGAAGTTTGTTCCACCATTGGGGAACTCTGTATGAGAACAAATCACCTGAATGCATTTACTGTATAAACAAGTTTGCATGTGATCAGATTGGACTTGCATGTCCGGACATCACAAATAATAGTGTAGTAACAAGGTTGGTGTCTGTATCTAACCTTTGGTGATCTTGAATCTCTGCACTTTAGGAAGTTCACAAATTAGAATTATACTGATAGAGCAACTCTGTTATGTGAAAATCCTCTAGACATAGGCAAGAATATAATATTCAAATGTGCAAAAAAAGAATAGGCGAATAAAGAATAAACTGTTAATATGAGCCAGAGCCCGACCCGACCCCTTTTTTTTTTCTCTTCCTTTCCTTTCTGTTTTCTCTATCTATCTCTTTTACATGTATGGAGATGCTGTTCCTGATGTTCCCAGCCTGGCTCTCCACTGCCCGCTGTGTTGTTCTCCGGCTCTGCAACCCTGCACTGATTACCATTAACACACTCAGTATCTGTTTCTGTATTAGCCATAGCTCTATAGTTTGTGCCCATCACATTCTTATATTCATAAATTAGTACCTGTTATATTAGCCATAGTTCACATTAATTCTCTGTACTGTTTTTGTTCTGTTATTTGTTTGTTGTTTGTTTGTACTGAGTGGGTCAACCCGAGTAGGATGGGTTCCTCTGACTGAGTCTTGGTTCCTTCCAAGGTTTCTTCCTCTTAAAGGGAGTTTTTCCTTGCCACTGTGTCACCATAAAATTGGCATCTCTGTGGTGCTGCTCATAAGAGGCGTGGACCTGTTTTTCCTGTAAAGCGGCTTTGTGACAACCTTTGTTGTAAAAAGCGCTATATAAATAAAATTGAATTGAATTGAATATACTGTCTGTTTTCAGGCCGTTTTAATGAGCGAAATCTGTTCAGAATGATGTTAATTAACACTGAAACACTAAAGGAGCACAGACCTATTATTTAATAAAAAGGTTTTTTTTTTAAAACAGCTGCACACAGCGCTGCAAGTCAAACGCAGACAAGTGGAGGATTTCACGTGCGGCCAAATCTGCGCGATTATAAAATGCTAACTGGTGCAACTTTCTTTAAACAGTTTAACTTGTAACTTACAAGGTTATAATAGTTTTGAAATTTTCATTATAGTTTAATTTTATTTTGTTTTCACTTTTTCTCCTCCAGTTAGTTTTAATTTGTTTTTATAGTGGGTTTGCTAGTTTTTATTAGGTTTTTTTTTTTTTACATCATATCAGAGAGCTCAATCTGAGGAACCGTAAACAAACTCAAAAAAATTATAAACTTACAGGTTTCAACTATAAGTGAGTAAGAGACAGAGAGAGAGAGAGAAAAAAAGAGATTTATCAGTTCATCCTTCCGTGTGGGGTGTTTAGGTGTATGAGCTACTCACAGGTACTTGTAGCTGTGTGGTGTTTATTCCACTGTATCTCCTGTTTCACTACAGAACACGTACTTTTATCTAGCTCACTCTCATATTCTAATCCCATTCTGCAGCTTTCTCAGGGTTTTCTTTCGTTATTTCGCGGCTAGCGTGAGCCGCGCGCTGCCGCTGTTGTGCCGAATATGACTCCCCGCAGAATCCAGCTCCGTGTGCAGCACAACACCGCACGCAGTAAAACTGCTGAGTGGAAACTGCGCTTATAAATAAATGAACAAACACGAAAACGAAGGATTTTAAATCAGTAATTTCAATTTGTTTTAGTTAGTTTTATAAACACACAATACAGTTCCATTTAGTTATATTTTTTCCTTTTAATTACAGTTTTTATTAGTTTCAGTTAACAAAAATGTTTTTTCACTTTCAGTTTTCGTTAACAATAATAATTGGTTGCTTAGCTACATTGTGATTATCACGCTAGAGCTTTACATAAAATAAAAATATAATTAAAAAACAATCTCAGACTATTTTCTGGAGCCCGACCCAACCCGGCCCGAGGAATGAGGTGGGAAATCTTGGCCCGACCCCACCCGAGTTTAGGTCGGGCTTTGGGTCAGGTCGGGTTTCGGCAGAGAATCTAAGTTTTAATTATAGGTCACCATTGCTTGTTCCTTTTCTGGCATACAATAAATACATCAACAAGTATCGGTTTGAAATGCTGGCCATATCAGCCAATGCTTAAAAAAAGCCGTTATTACCCAACACCAAAATAATCCCGAGATCATTGTTCATCCGTAGCCAAAAATCAAACATTGGCAGTCTGAACATAGTGAATGTGTTTAATGCACACAATCTAACTATAATCAGATTCCTGCAGTTATGTGATAAGTGGTCTTGTAAACAGCATACTTATATTTCTTAAATCGAATTAAAGTATAGAACTCAGATTACAGATCAACATAGAGAGCATTTCAGCCCAGTATTCTGATTTCTCCTCACATAGAGTTATACAGTAACTCAGGATATGTTTGGGTTTCACAGTCTGTGCATGCATGCAGAAATAACCAGATAGGACAGACACTTGCTTGAGGCGGGAAAAAAAAAACATATCTCTGACTCTGCAGCAATAGAGATAAAACTAAGAAAAGCAGCACTGCATACTCTTGGAATTTCAAAAACTGTTGGTACAGTTGTGGCAGGAAGTTTAAACAATACATCAAATGCTTCTTTCAATACAGAAATCGGATTATTGCACACCAAGAGTTTTCCCCTTTTTCTGATTAATCCCATTTATCAGATTACAGACAAAATTCTGAAATAAGCTTTTGTATTACTGAGGACATGTGACCACACACACACACACACACTGTCTGCATGCTCCATATCTGCTTTGTTACCAGCATCAGATGGATTTTTGATGCACCTTTGACATGTGGAGGCACTTTTATATCTTTTCATGGGCTCCAAATTGGTTAAACGAGGGTTATATTTCTTAAAACATGATTCTAATACATTCTAAAACACTATGAGGCAGTTTCCCAGACAGGGATCAGGCCTAGCTGCAGACAATATTTTCCTTTTTCAGTGGAACATCTCTTTCCCCTGTCTGGGAAACTGTCCCAATATCTTGTAATACATATATAATCTATAATAATAATAAAAATATTTTAGAATGTATGGCGCAGTTTCCTAGAAAATTATTAGGTCAAATCATAGACTATATTTTAGTTTTATTTCAAAATCTCCATTAAAAATGCTGTGCATCTCACTACTAGGTCTTAATCCTAGATTCCCAGAAAAACTACCAATAGAAGTAGTTTCCCCAAACAGGTATTAAGCCAACCATATTTTACGGACTGTAAATCGCACCAGATTATAAGGCACAGCGTCAATAAATGTATATTTCCTGGTCTATTTTTGTACATAAGGTGCACTGGATTATAAGGTGCATTAAGGGACACTATTAAGGATGCCTACATCGAAGTGAGCAAGGGTGTCGCCATGTTTCCCTTCTAATGGGGAAGCTGGAGGAAGTGCCCAAGTAAACAAACTGTAATTCTTTAAATAGAAAAACATTATTTTTCTTTCAAACAATCTTTGGATTTTAATCTACACAGATTTCTCTCATTTAAACTGTGTGTGAGCAAAGCGCTTTTGATATCTCCAATATTTTAGCCAAGGCTAAGTTTTCAGTAAAGTTTCTCCAGCACTAAGGCTGGGTGTTTCAGCATTAGCATTAGCTGCTAACTGCAGCACTGTAGCACCGAGTGTTCTTGTACCCCAGGGTGCTATCAGCTAGTGGTTTGCCACACATAGCTTGCTTTAACACCGTAAACATGCAGATTACAGTCTAATATACTAATATACTCGCCTCTGAACGGCATAAGAGCTAGCGCTGCGGTTGGTGGCTAATGCTAATGCTGCTTAGTGCTGGAGAAACTTAATTGAAAACTCACTCTTATAACGTTGTACCTAATCAGAGTGGCTTTACTGCTTCTTAATTCCTGGCTGGTAGAATTCATACATAAGCTGCACAAGTTTATAAAGGTGCATTGTTGATTTTTGGGAAAATTTAAGGATTTTAGGTGTGGTGTATAGTCTGAACAATATTAGGGTCAAGCACTATTTTTTACTTTCAACGGAAAAACTCGATTTTAAACCAAGTGTAGCAGTGTAGATAGAGATTTTCAGTTGAAAGGAAACTATAGTCCTTTAGCCCAATATTTTTCAGACTATTAGGAGAACTTAAAATAATTTAATTTTAATCCCTAAAATCTTAAAAAATATCGTAGTCAAAGGCTATATTTTCCTTTTAACTTAAAATCTTGATTTCAAATGTAATGTAGCCCAAGACCAGGCTTAATCCCCATCTTGATCCCTTAGTTTCAGAAAACTGCTAGCCATATCACATTTGTCGGTCTGAACGCTAAACGAACTACAATGCTACAAAACTTTTATGCTACAAGAAAATTGTTTTCTGTTTGACCTAGACCTCTTACGTCTCTTCCCATCTCCTTCCAGCCCCATTAGAAGCTCCTAAACAGATACAAAATGCAGGAAACCCAAGCAAACATCAGAGGAAGATCTATATGCTCCTGAGGGAAAGTAAGAAAAAAATAAAAAAGCAGGAATCAAAGAAAGTTTGCCATTATTTATTGAACTGAGGAAGTCTAAACAAGTATTGGACAAACACAAAGTCCAAAAGGTCAGAATCCGAGAGAATGCCGTGACCCTTTCCTGAACTTTGCGAAAGGAATTGCTAGCACCTTCACGCCAGCCAATTTAGCAAAGCAAAATGCCACCAGGGCCTGTTTTAATAAAGCCTTTTCAGAGGAGCGGTGCTGATCTGGAATCTGTTTCCGTCAGTGAGACAATCAATGAAGACCAATCAGACAGTGGATCAGCACACCAACTCTCAGGAGATTCAAGAACACACACTCAGAACATCAAGTCCAATAGTACTCAATATGGACGTTGGCAAATTGCATGAAATCAATGTCCGTCCGCAACTTCAGCTTTTCCCACGAAAACGAACTGGTCCTCGCCCAACCTGAAATACATAAATGCATGAAAGCAAAAAAAAAAAAAGAGAAAGAAACAGAAGGAACGTGCGTGAGAGAGAGATAAGCGGACATGCCGAGCATCATGTTCTATTCAGAATTCTTCTTCTGTATGCATTCTTTGAGTCGAGCCTACCTGGTACTTCCCCAGTTGCCTGCAGTGCTCTCAGCAGCCGAGCGCAACATCCACAAGGTCTTCAGAACTTGACCACCGCCTGGCAACAAGAAACACTGGCCTACCCAAACACTGCAGGACCCTGAAGAGAATACGAGAACACACGCAGCCCGGAGTTACCTACACTGGATGTACCGAACCAAAAGCATGAATGCATTCATTGAACAGAGACTGGATACAATAACATACACCATAGGGCAGTTGGGAAGATTCCTTCTACAGTCTTGGAAAGTTTTTTTTTTTCCCCCTCTCTTTTACTCGATTTTGAATTTTAAAGCATCGCTGTGAAAATTTGATATCAATCACCAACAAGAGGGTTCCTTACAAGACTTTTTTAAAAGGTGTGGCAGATTATTAACTGGACAGACTGGATGTCTTATTCTTTCTCACTGAGTTTATAATTTTTGGGGCAAATAAAGCATAAAAAATAAGCATTGTACACCAAATGGCTAAGAATCATTCTCATCATACACAACTCCAACCTACTGCTGAACTGAAGTGAATCAAAACTTATGAGCTGTATATTTATACATACACATCAAAACCACATCATAGCACATTATTCATACTTTACGGTATTGCCTATGATGTATCCTCTCCAGTACACACCTCCCCAGAAATGTAAATACAGGTGTGTACCAATTGGATATTAGTTTCTTATACTAACTGATGTTTGATAAGGCAGTATAAAGCATATAGATAACAGTGTTAAAGTTTAGTATACTGCAGTATATAATATAGTCCAACTAGAACAGAAACTAAAGCTGTGTAGAGTTACACTACATGATTTTAGTCCAATTTTAACCCTGATTTCCATTTGTGGCAAGTCTTTGCTAGCTGGCTGCCTAACTAGACATTAAATCATGCTACAGGTGCATCTCAAAAAGTTTGAATATCTTTGAAAAGTTACTTTATGTCAGTAATTACACAAAGAGTGATCTATTTTAAGTGTTTATTTCTTTTATTGTTGATTATTATAGATCAAAGACCAATTGGAACTTTTGGCAGTGTGGGCAGTGTGCCAAATCCTGCTGGAAAATGAAATGGGTTTTACATATGGATTAATGGTTTAAAACAGGGTCTTTGGCAACAAAAGGTCTTAAAGCTGGATCGTCTCCAATTGAGACACCACCAAGAAAAGCAAGCATGAATAGTCCTCGAAACGAAGAAAATGCAGCAGTGAGTAGCTTGCATCAGACTTCACATGTACAGAAACAGAAAAAAGACAATCTGAAAGGAAAAAAAAAACAGGACAATATGCAAACCATGTGGGGGTGACCATCTTCAGTAAAAAACAGTGATGTCAGTAACTCTAATCTCCCACCTCCCACCACAGAAAGACTTTCTTTATTTTATATTTTTTATAAAAACAAATATTTATGTTCAGTGAAATCAAGAAAGACCATGTTTTATTTTTTTATAAAAACAATTATTTATGTTAAATTCATTCAATATTTTTTTTTTTTGTTCAAGAAGTAGTTCAATTTTAAATGTCTAGAGATACATTGTTGCTGTTAAAAATGCATTTTTCAATAAAGGGAGTATTGGCAAAACTGGTTATAATGTTTATGTAAAGGCGGCGGGAGGTGGTGCCTGCAGCTGCTGAAAGTAACTAATAAAATAACTTCTAAAGTAACTTAGTTACTTTTAAAATCAAGTAATCCATAAAGTAACTAAGTTACTTTTTAAAGGAGTAATCAGTAATCGGATTACTTTTTCCAAAGTAACTATACCATCACTGGTAAAAACACCACAAATCTAAAGCAACATCAGCTGGCAAGTCACACAGATCTCCATGAAAAGGTCAGCATTTTAATATCAATGTTATTTTTTATTTAAGTCTGTTTATAATCTGCTCAGAATTACCTACTAAAAGTTATGTAGTTTAGCCAAGGCTTAAGGGAAATATAGATCACAGTATTATTATTATTTTTCTCACACTTCAGCGCCACTCTTCAGAGCGTTACCTTCCCAAATAAACCAAGATTGTAGCTAGCACTTTTAGCCTAGACCAAAAGGGCTGAAAGAAAACATACACTTTAATGAACTGTTATTTTCGTGGTCTATCATTTGTGCTGAACAGGGGAGAAGATTAAGAAGCTAAAGCCTAAATCAGTGTCTCACACACCGCCTACCTTTCAGCCACTGCACTGAAAACGCAACGGTGGGTTGAGGGCCTTCGCTGATTACCCCGACCACCCTCGCCTCCCGGTTCTGGCCTGAAGCCCCACACTCCGTCTCCACCGCAGTGTGATAAACCCCCCGCAGCTCTGGGCCATTAGAGGTCAACTGCAGCGTGGAGCCCAGCTCGTTCTTCCATTGGCCGGTTACATTGCAGTGCGTGCCCTGCTGTGTTTAAAAAAAAACAAAGGACACAAGTGAGTTTTGTCTCTGATTAATTAGAGAAAAGCAAGTTCCACCAAAGGTCAGAGGTTAGCACACAGTTAGCATACTTTAGCGAGAGGGTCCTGCCCAGTAAACATCTGAGCCAGTCCTACAGATATAAACCACAAGCACAACACTAAAGACTCCATGTTCCTGTGTTTTTTTTGTTTTTGTACAAACACTCACCTGCTCAGGTGAGTTGTATTAAAGTTTAAGCCACACCCCCTTGCAGCTAATTAACCTCCCACAGGACACGCTCTCCCCTGGTGAAGCATGGCTTCGGATTAAGCCTCATATAATGTTGCCCTCATTATATTGTTGCCTCATTGTCTCAATACACGTTTGTGTATTGAGACAATGAGGCAACAATATAATGAGGGCAACATTATATTGAGGCCACACAAAATTATATTAAGGCTACAAATAATATATTGAAGCCACAAGAAAATAGATTGCTGCTTAAAAATAATATCTTTAGGAGACAAAATTGCAATGAGATGAAATGAAATGAGGCCACGCAAAAATGTATTGAATCCGAAACATAATACATGGAGGCAAGAAAATAATATAATGAGGCCATAAGAAAATATATTGAGGCTAAATATAATATATTAAAGCCACACAAAAATATGGCGAGGCTAAACAATAATATATTAAAACCACAAGAAAATATATTGAGGCTTAAAAAATATCTTATTTAAAATAATAAATAAGGACACAAACTTGCATTGAGGCAATGAAATAATGATATATTGAGGCCACACAAAAATATGTCAAGGATAATATGATAAAATGAAGTCACAAGAAAATATATTTAGGTGTAAAAATAATATCTTAAGGACACAAAAATGTATTAAGGCAAATACATGATATATTGAGTTCAAAAGAAAATCTATTGTGGCTAAAAAATAATACATTGAGGCCACAAAAAAATTATTGAGGCAATGAAAAATTATATTGAGGCCATACAAAAATATGTTGTGGCTAAAAATATTGAAGCCACAAGAAAATATATTTAAGCAATGAAATAATATATTAAGGCTGCAAGAAAATGTATTGCCGCAAAGAAATTAGATATCGAAGCCACAAAATCATATTGAGACCACATTAAAATATATTGTTGAATAAACTTCCTTTGCAACAGAGGTAACTCTTGGTCCTCCTTTCCTGGGGCGGTTCCGATGAGAGCCAGTTTCATCATAATTCCTTGTATGGTCTTTATGACTGCACTTGAGGATACTACAGCCAAGATGTGCAAAACTGTCTGTATCTAAGCAAGAGGTGCTACTTTGAGAAATCTAAAATATAAAACATATTTGGGTTTAACACTTTTTTAATTTACTAAATGAGATATTTGGGGTCTCTTTATATTCTTAATTATTGTACCACTCAGGAGAGAGAGCACCATATGAGTTGAGATGTGTATTGTGTGTAGGTGTTGAATCCCATTGTGGATGTTCTTCGAAAGCTTGCGGATATGGATGGATTGGAGCAATGCCACTGGAGATTGAGGGGGCGGTGTAGGCAATAGGTCAAGTGAAACATGACCACTGCCATATGGTTACCATGAAGAAGAAGAAACTCTGGCAAAAAAAATAAATAATAAACTTTCTTTTTTGCATCTTGGTTTATACCTCTGGTGGATGTATTTCTTAAAATCCATGCAAACATAAAAGACACAAGTTCTTGTGCAAAAATGCTTCCCCTGCTGCTCTCTAAAAAGTCTCTCATAGCTCCTTGGCACTGACATGGAACTGGTGTTGTGCCAAATTTAGCACCCCGCAAGGAAAAGTGCCCCCTCTCGGAGCGTATTTCTAAAAGTAAAGTTAAACCGTTTTTATCAAGAAGACAGTGTGTACGTGCTGCCAAGAGGGGGTGCTTTTCATGGAGGGGGTGCAGATTTCAGCACTACTATGTTGCCCCATTCAGCACCCCCGCCAGGAAAAGCACCCTCTCTCATAGCGTGTTTCTAAAAAAAGTTAAAGCACTTTTATCAAGAAGATGGTGCGTATATGTGCTACCAAAGGGGGTGCTTTTCATTGCGTGGGTGCAGATTTCAGCACTACTATGTTGCCGCATTCAGCACTCCCGCCAGGAAAGGGGCGGCTTTTCACGGTGGGGGGTGCAGATTTCAGCACAACTATGGTGCCGAATTCAGCAACCCCCCAGGAAAAGCGCCCCCTCTCGGAGCGTATTTCTAAAAGTAAAGTATAACCCTTTTTTAAAAAAGAAGACGGTGCGTATGTGCTGCCGAAAGGGAGTGCTTTTCATGTCGGGGGTACAGATTTCAGCACTACTACGGTGCCGAGTTCAACCCTACCCCCCAAACCCCCCCCCCCCCCCCCCCCCCGCCAGGAAAAGAACCCTCTCTCACAGTGTGTTTCTTAGTAAAGTTAAAGCGCTTTTATCAAGAAGATGGTGCGTACATGCTGCCGAGAGGGGGTGCTTTTCATGGCGGGGGTGCAGATTTCACCACTACTATGTTGCCAAATTCAGCACCCCCCCCCCCCAACGGCCAGGAAAAGCACCCTCTCTCGCAAAGTGTTTCTAAGTAAAGCTAAATCGCTTTAATCAACAACACGGTTCTGAAATAAGTTAAAGCCAAGAAGACGTTCGTGTGCTCTAGAAAGGGGGTACTTTTCCTGGCGGGGGTGCTGAATTCGGCTCAACACGTTTCCACCAATAAAAGTAGGTTCTAGAACCAGGAACGTTCATTCGCAGAGGGAACTGAAGAATACTAGATTCTTCAGCGCAAACCATGACAACATCTGCGGGCATGTCTTGAGCAAAATTGCTTTTGTTCACCGCCACTGTGCAACGGCCTTTGTTGATGACGTATGATGTGAAAAGATCATTGACTGCTAGACAATGCATGCTAAGACAGATTTTAACCCTCCTGTTATGTTAAAGTTTGCAGATCTCAGAAAAATAGTTTTTAAAAGTATTTATTCAGTATGAAACTTCTTCTGCTTGCCTTAATTAGTGTAATCAACATATAATATGAAAATGGTGCATCTCACATATTTGATATTTTGCACCTCCCCTGCAAAAACTAAAACAAAACTGCAATATTACGTTTCAATGTTATAAAAGACAATAGTTTTACATATGTTGGTCTTTTAAAAAAGTAATAAAGTAGTGAAACATTAAAACAATATTTGAAAAATGAGCGATTTACCTGTTACCTGTTAGAGGCATGAAACACCATTGCACTAAATATTGATAGAATAATATGCAATAAAGTAAGTAATGAATTTTTAATCTATTCAGACCTTGCATTCTCATATTAGGACATTATATTCATGTTTCTCTGCACAAAGATCATTTTTTTAAACACTGACCTTTGGCCTCATATTTGGACAATGTCCGTACCACCTAGTTGTCACATGACAACATTATACCTTTTTTGATTGAAGACACGATGGTGAGAATCCCAGTCAAAAGTTTCTACAGCCAATCCAGACAAAAACATGTGCTAGATAAATATTATCATCCAATTGTAAGTTTAAAACTAGTTTATTTATATAACATCACATCTATAACTTTATGTGGAATGCATTTTTGACTAGTTTTAGCAATAATAGGAACCTACGATAAAATAAATACATAAATAATAAGAGTGTACTGTCCCCATACAAGGACGTGTTTTTTTTTTTTTTTTTTTTTTTTTTTGGAAAAACGACTTCCTGTACAAAGTCGAAGTTTATATTTTATACCTATTAGGTCCTAATAAATTCCAAATGGCTAGAAGAAATGACAAATTCTTACCAAGAAAAGGCCAGGTCTCAGGAGCTTAAGAAGGGGCACATCATTGGACTGATATTGACAATTTAAAATTATGCATATCTACATAGTTTTCTATTGTGTGTATTAGTAAGGATGGTGGTCACATATAGCACATTCCATTCTCTGAGATTTTCTTGAATATCTTGAATACAGTACATTCAGTTGAAGTCTAAAGTGACAGCAAAACCCATGCATGTGCAAATATGCAGTTTCCACTCAAAACCTAAAAACCTCATTATGCTAATAAACCAATTACACAGCGCTCCACTCGTTTGTGCAGGACATTTCAGGTTTCTGTCACATGTGGGTTTAGCTGATATGAATAAATTGATTTGGCACACAATAGAGCCAGACTGTGTGACAACCAACCGCTGTGCTTCTTTATATATGTCATGCATACGCTGAACCACAGCCGGGTGTTTCCCAGTCATAAAAACTGAAAAAAAAAAAAAAAAAAACTTGATAAATGAATTATCAGGATTCCTATCAATCTAATTAAAGAGTGGGAGACTTTAAGGCATTTTTTTTGACAACTGAAGTAAATATGAACAAAAAAAAAAAGTTATTTAGCATTTAATGACAAGACATGACTCAAGAAAAATTGCCCGATGGACAATCTCAAGGAACATCTTCCCCTCAAGGCACACAACACTTTAATTAATATTAATACTGTACATTTCCTCAGTATTACTTTACCTTTTTAGTTATCTTGTTATGTTATAGTGTTAATATTGATTTTTATTATTATTTTTTTAAAGGAATGAGACCTTAAACATCTGTTTTCTCAGAGACAATAAAAACTATTCTACAGTGATAAAAACAATGGTGGACAGTAACGAAGTAAAGGTTGTTTTGGCTTTACTTTCCTGTAACTTTACTAAAGTAGTTCTACTTTAAATGACTTTCTTACTTTTTACGTTAATAAAACACATTATGTAAAATCTGCTGTTCCTTACGGTTTAAATGTATATTAAAATTTAACAGTCAGGGAACGCACAGTTTGGAGCTTGTTTTGATATGGTGAACATACTGTAGTTACCCAATGCAAGTGTACGGTTCAAAGTCAGGCAAAAATGTAACATTTTGGGAGAGTCTAAGCCTATATATATATACATATCATATGTCATATATAATATGTCATTTTCATCTATGTAAGTACAATAAGAAACATGACAAGGAAAATCAGTTCACATACAAAGTGGTGACAAAAATGTATTTATTACAGTTTTTCTACATTGTTTACAAACAAATGGAACTATGCACACAAATACAAAAACATGAAGCTCGCATGTCAACATTGTGACTCCAAACTGCTAAATTCTAAGCACAATTCCACATGTTCTCACTCAAATATCATTCTAAATCACAGCTTTACAAATCACTAAACACAAGTTGCATCATTTAGCACACCTTGCCCACCTAAGAATTACTGACCTTCAAGTACCGGTACATAAATAAGAAATACATATTTATTACCTCTTTTTGTTACCTCTTTGTATGTGAACTGATTTTCGTCGTGTTTCTTATTGTTCTTACAAAAGTGAACATTATAGTTTTCCAACAAACTACATACAGTAAAAACAGCTTACATTTGTGTTGCATATACATGTAGTACTGTAATGCTATATGGTGGGGTCCTACACCGCACCAAATAAATATAAAGAACAGAAAACCAACATACTATTTCCATGGACTTGTATGTATTTGAATTTGTACAGCGGCCTCATAAAGTCAAAAACAGAACCAAATACTTCTGATAATAATAGTGCTTTGAATTTATCTTGTCAGTGTTTATTTGATGCTGTGCAGGAGATGAGCATATAAATAGCTGTGTGTGTTGTTTTGGTGGAAAAAAAAATCAGTTTAGCTAGAGATTTGTGGAGAAATGCATTTAAACATTTGGGAAAAACTGTAATAAAATAATGTTTCTCAATGTAAAATTCTGAAGATTTGGTTATTCCACAATCTACAGTATATTATATTGTCAACAGATTCAGAGAAACTGGAGAATTCCCTGTGCATAATGGACAAGGCAGAGGATAAAAACTGAATGTTGGTGATCTTCAGGCCCTCAGGCGGCACTGCATTAAAAATCACTGTGCAGTGGTTCAGAAAATCACTGGTTGGCTTGCTTTACAGTTTTTCCCAAATGTTTAAATGCATTTCTAGAAACTTTGCTCAGTTTCTCCAAACTCTAAACACAAACTGCAAATGATTAACTGCTTTGTTGAAACTCAACAAATCTCTTCCTTCCATCAAAACAACACACACAGCTATTTATATACTTATCTCTTGCAGAGCATCAAATAAACACTATAACAAGATCAATTCAAAGCACTTTTATCAGAAGTATTTGGTTCTGTTTTTGACTTCATGAGGCTACTGTACAAATTCAAATTCATACAAGGCTATGGAAACTTGTTGGCTTTCTGTTCTTTATATTTATTTGGTGAGGTGTATAGCATTTACAGTGCTCCATGTATATGCAACACAAATGTAAGTCGTTTTTACTGTATGTAGTAAAGTTGCATAACTGTCATTTTCATCTATGTAAGTACAATAAGAAACATGACGAGAAAAATCAGTTCACATACAAAGAGCTAACAAAAATGTATTTTTTATTTATGTATTTGAAGGTCAGTGATTCTCAGGTGACTAAGGTTTTCTAAATGATGCAATTTGTGTTTAGCCATTTGTAAAGCTGTGTTTTAGAATGATATTTGATTGAGAACATGTGGAATTGTGCTTAGAGTTTAGCAGTTTGGAGTCATAATGTTGACACACGAGCTTCATGTTTTTGGATTTGTGTGCATAGTTCCATATTTTGTGTTTATACAATGTGGAAAAACTGTTATGCAAGTCAAAGGCAAGTCATGCAAAGAGGAAGCCATATGCCAAAATCATCGTAAAAGTCATATTAGTGATCTATTCAATATTAGTGTTGCCTGGTTTCTAACACCACCACTGTAAATAAACATGAATCTGAGCATCTAAGATAAACTACAGTTTCACACTAAAATCGCACTGAATGTGTTTAAAAGAAACTGCTGGAAATCTCACCTTACCTGTTACTTACCACCCTCTCTCTCTCTCTCTCTCTCTCTCTCTGCATGTGTTTATTTGTGTGTGTGTGTGTGTGTGTGTGTGTGTGTGTGTGTGTGTGTGTGTGTGTGTGTGTGTGTGTGCGTGCCCACACCTACCAGCACGAGTGTGATCACACGGATCTGAGGCTCAGTAAGCTCAGGGCTGCTGCAGCCAACATTAAATCATTCAGTGACAGGATTACAGCTCCAAGCCTTCAGCTTGTCCTAAGAGACCCTACTGGAAACACACACACACACACACAAACACACACACACACACATATATATACACACACACATTTATACAAAGAGAAAGTGGGATTGTGTTGATTTCTTCTGACCTGTGGTTTCCCCTGTTTCTTCTCCAGCTCTGTTTCTGCCAGCATATTGCAACAGAATTTATTTATTTGAGTCCATTGGTTTGAATGAGTGCGCCCTCTAGTGGGTAAAATAGCTTAGATCAAATATCTAATCAAATGTCTAATGCCAAGCTCACGCCACTGATTATTATTATTTTTTTTATCTTAGCTGATGTTGAAAACATGAGAGACCCCACACTTAAAGACATTTTACACTGATTAATCTGTCTTTATTTTTTTTTAATTATCAATTGTTTTGGAATAGTGAGAGTAGGGACCCTATTTCTATCTGTCTGTCTGTCTGTCTGTCTGTCTGTCTATCTATCTATCGTATATATCCATCAACCTATACCTACCTACCCATCTACCATCTTTCTACCTAGCTATCCATATATCTACCATTTATCTTTTTTCCAAACCACCTACCCATTTATCTACCTACACATCTACCCACATATCTACTTATCCATCTACCCATAATGTCTTAAAAACAGGAAATTGGGTTTAAAACTATATATATATATATATATATATATATATATATATATATATATACAAATAATCAATTCCAATTTTCCATTTTTTTATGATTATTATTATTATTATTATTATTATTATTATTATTATTATTATTATTATTATTATTATTATTATTATTTATGCACCTCACAATCATAGAGGGTTGTGGCTAAAATAGAAAATATAAATGGATCAAATAAATGCAAGTTTAACAGGGAAAATGGGTATCATTACACTTCTACACTGTGCTATTATTTACAACTGACTGATGTACCATCAGATACAGTTTATCTCACTATGTAAAATACAGCAAATTAATTAAACCTCAGGTGTTGTTTTTTAACTTTAATTTAACTTCAAATTTGTAAAACTGATTACATATAAAAATAATTAAAAGTAACTCAGTTTTGTAAGTTAAACAAATATTCCAAATTAAGTAGGTTTTAATAAGTCACACTATATTACTTTTTTAAGTTAAAGAAACCCTCTTAGTTAATAAAAACAACTTTTTATTCTAGAAGTGAAGAAAACAGATTAGTATTTTAAACATAGAATTAAAATACTCATATAAAATTAGATGCAGAAAAAAATGCTTTAGCGTGAACACTATGTCACCAAGTTTAACAACAAAAATAAGTTTCTTTACACTTTGTGCAATTATTTATTATTGACTGATGCACAATCAGATACAGTTTATCCCATTATGTAGAACCCAGTAAGTTAATTTAACCCTAGATGTTGTTAATTTAACTTTAAATTTGTAAATCATAAAAAATAATTAAAAGTAACTCAAATGTGTAAGTTAAACAAATATTCCAAATTAAGTAGGTTTTAATAAGTCACACTAAATTACTAAGAAAACGTCTTAGTTAATAAAAAATTCTATATTCTAGAAGTGAAGAAACCAGATTAGTATTTTAAACATGCATTTAAAATACTCATACAAAATTAGATGGAGAAAGAAAATGCTACATCACCTAGCCAACACAGAATTAGTATCTTGCTCTTAGCTTTTAGTATTTTGCTATTGTCTGGGGGCAATGGCTACACACAGATGATGAGGCATGTATATATATATATATATATATATATATATATATATATATATATATATATATATATATATATATATATATAGTATGGAATTACTTGGATTTCTGCATAATTGGTCATTAAATGTGTTCAGATCTTCATCTAAGTCACAACAATAGACAAACACAGTCTGTAGAAGGCACTCAATAACTGCACCTTTTACTACTGAAAAGGCAGAAGTGCAACAACAGATGGGCACAGATTAAGGCATATTATCACATTTTCATAACTTCAAGAGGGCACATGATCAGAATTTCTTGCATTAATTAATTCCTAAACTCAAGTGCATTAAGCAAAATAAATAAGACAAACAAGACATGCTCATTTTTTACTGGGAAGAAAATGGTATAATATTACATATCTGTGAATGGCAAAAGTATGTGAACCTTTAGCCTTAGCAGATAATTTAAAGGTATTTAATAAAACAGGAATTTAAACTGGATTGAAGTCTGATCTTGACAATACTGGTAACTGGAAGTGTATCATAAGAAATTAGTTATTCATGGTCAACAGGTTGGAAAAGACTATACAATCATCTCCAAAAAAGAGTTAAAACTGATTTAACAGCCACTGTTATCTATTTTTTATGGTTTACTCTTATTCAAAACCAGATTCACACTTAATATGGATACTAGAAAAAAATATTGCTGAACTAATGCTCTTTGCTAGTATTTGCTTGCTATAATTCTGAACAGATTTGATCTCTGTTGGAAACAGAAAATCTGAAGTAAGAACTAAAAAACACATTTTCCCCAGAGGGTTCATGCTGTTTTTGACCAAACAACTTAAACAGAAATCACATGGTACTGACTAGCTCTAAAGTTGTAAATACAAGCTTCTAAAGTGGACTTGCGTAAGCTAAAGCTAGAATGGTACCATTCTACTATTCTAAAGACACAGAAAAATATATTTGGTTAACTAAGTAAATCAGGTGATAAAATAAAAAAAAAACCTCTAAACAGATAGTATTAACATCAACTTAAATTGGCCAGTTATGTTGCAACGAATAGAAAAAAACATCATACAATAGTGTTAAAATTACCATTGACTTTCCAATAACTTGGAAACAAACATTCTAATGTCTGCAAAAGCTAGGAAGCCTTCACAAGCAAGAGTTAGCAAATGATACCAGTCACACATACACAGCTCAGATTAAAAAAACTTTAAATCATTATACATTAAATAAAATGCATATCTTGGCTGCTTTAATTCAAGATTAATTCAACAGATTAAGATGTAAAATGTCTATATATAATGGCAGTTTACTCACTGATTCCTGTCAGTCAGTGTGCTGCTAATTAGCTTTCTCAGGTGCTGTTAATTAGCACTGAGAGATAATCCTTAGGCCAGGTTGTTGCTCTGACCAAATCACTAATCCAATAATTGAGCTACACAAAAACAACCCAGCACTGTAAAAACAAAAATCCAGTGTAATGACTCAGCATTTGAATAGAAAACAACCCCATTTCACCCCTTAGTCCTAACCTTCCATTTGTGTGTTCACGAATCCAATTCTAGTTGGGTTAAAGGAGTAGAGTGAAGTGTTTGGGCTCCAACCAGAGGAACCATTTAAATGGGGGGGGGGTTATGAAAAATGACCAGCAAGATGACGGCACAAGCAACCAAAGAAACACACTAAAGTAGTATTTCTTTGCTGTTAATTACAATAACGATTTATATATTATCGTGATTTAATATAGTTTAAATTCAATCATCATAATTAGCATTAGAAATAGCTGGTAGTAAATCTCAGCTATTAGATGACAAGCCATGTCCTTTTCCTATTCAACCTTAAAGGATAAATCTGGTGTAAAATGGATTTTGGCTGTAGTGAAACACCCACCTCTGTTCACCCCAGCATTCTGAAATACAACAGTTTTAGCTGATGCTCCCAACAGAATTCCAAGGGCCCTGAAATTAAACAGAACTCTGAGGCTCTGACTTTTAAACCAAAGCACTGAGAACAACAGCCTACATCTTGAAAGTCGCAATAAGTCAAATGACAAGCACAAACAAATAGTTAGGATAGTGGTACAGATTACAAAATGAATAGAGTGGAAATTAATACAGATGTTGCTGAAAATATTTTTATAATATTCATGCATTCCCACAGAATTGTAAATTTTGTAAAAAATAGTGATTTCTTTGCATGGGTAATGCTATAACCTCACGATGACGTCACAATCGCCATTATGACAATGGAGTGACATCACAAAATAGTGACATCACAATATAGTGACATCACAATGGAGTGACATCACAATGGGGTGACATCACAATGGGGTGACGTCAAAATAGCCATTATGACATTAAAATAGCATTATGACATCATAATTGGGAGTCATCATTATGGTCGTTATGACATACCAATGACAACCCACTGTGATATCTTAATGGCTATTTAAGCAATAGAACATGAGAAGGGGTGTGTTATCGTGAATATTTTTTTTTGTTTGTTTTTTTTACAAAATGAATAAAGAAAATAAATCAAAGAACCTTAAGAAATTCAGAATAAATATGCTTTAATATGGACTGTGCCTTCCGACGAAAAAGTAGTTCCACATCAACTGTAACAGAATTGTAACTACAAAACGAGGTATAGTTTATACAGACTAACACAACGAATGTTAGCTTGAAATCAAAATTGGGAATAAGTGAAGATGGTAAACGTTAGGACCGTGAAATAATGCTAAAACTCTCCTCTGGCTATGAAGAAATCACAATGGAGTGACTTTACAATATCCGTTTTCACATCACAATGGGGTGACATTACAACAGAGGGACATTAAACTCAGAAAAGTCAAGTTCAGGTGAAAGCTGTGCATTTGCGAGCATTTCTGCCTGTTTTCTGGGTGGTGTTGGTTAGCTAGCCGGCTGGCCTGTGGTTAGGTTAGTGTAGCTCGCTTTAGCTCAGCATTAACTTAAGTTAGCTTAGCCTGGTCTGGCTGGTTGCTGTTCTGGCTGTCAGACTGCTGCAGAGGTGATTTTCTTTCCCTTTTTTCCACAAAAGACGAGCCAGAGCTGCGGGCGAACGTGCCGTGGTTGGGCACTAGCCTGTGCTAAGCTAATGCTGCTGCTGGTGCCGCTGGAGGTGATGATTTAAAACGGTCCTATGTGTATATGCCATTACTCGGCAACACGTCCGCGAAGTGATACAGGTTAATGTGAGAAGGCAGTGATGTTATCACAAATATCAGCATGGCTAGAACACATCACATCACAACACATCACATCACAATGACCATTATGACATCACAATTGAGTGACATCACAGTGGCCATGACGATATCACAATGACCATTGTGATATCACAATTGAGTGACATTTCTCAATGGCCATGAAGATATCACAATGGAGTGACTTTACAATATCCGTTATCACATCACAATGGGGTGACATTACAATAGAGTGACATCAAACTAGAGCGATATCACAATAGAGTGACATAAAAAAAAAGTGATATTACAATGGGGTGAGCACATTGGTAGCTGTAGCGTGATCAATCAAACTATTTCTACAGCTTTCTAGGCCAATTATAGTTCATCAAAGAGAAAGGTGTAAATAATTCTGGAGTCTTTATTAGGCCTAAAGGTAAATCATCACATAAAGGTTTAGAGTCTTCAAATGGAAGCATATCTTTTTTATTGCACATTAAAGATGTTTGAAGAGTCTACCTGACCACAAACGCTGTGGACCAGGTGAGTTGTAATGCATCGGGGAGGTTGACTAAGCAGCTCTGATTGCATTACTCTGTCAGCATCAATCCACAGGCCTCATCCTATGAGACTGCTCAGGCCCTGCAGGATGAATGTAATAAGGACTACTGGATCAGCAGCAGTAGCTCACCTGTGTCTGCACTTTGATGCACTTCAAAGGCACATTCAGGCTCATTTCTAACAGAGGAACCACATTTTCAGCTGCAATTGAATCTGAGCTCCTAAAGCAATTAAGCTGCTGGAGGAAGGAGATCTACAAGAAAAACAGAAAAGCGTAAAAAGAAAAATATTGCTTATAATTTGTTTTCAGATATGAAGAAGCATTTGAAAGTATTTAAGAAGGACATTTTAGCTTCATGTTCAGTGTTCAGAAGCAAATCTGATTTGTTTATGAAATCAGATCAGATTGTTATATGCAAGTGATCTGCATAGATTGATGGGGTAACAACACAGCAAGACATTTTTGGGTAACACTTTATAATACTGTTCCAAAACTGCATTAACACCTAAATCCTTTGCATTAACTACCAGGGAGAAGTGAGTAATTACTCAGCAGATAGTACTGAACTAATGATTATAGTAGTTCACTTTCACTGTAGATGGGTAGGTAGATGTGTAGGTAGATAAATGGGTAGGTAGGTAAATGGGTAGATGGGTAGGTAGATAGATGGTAGATTGGTAGGTAGATAAATGTGTAGATGAGTAGGTAGATAAATGGGTATATTGTAGGTAGATAGAAGAGTAAGTAGATTAATGGGCACATGGATAGGTAGATAAATGGGTAGATAAGTAGGTAGATAAATGGGTATATTGTGGGTAGATAGAAGGGTAAGTAGATAAATGGGTACATGGATAGGTAGATAAATGGGTAGATAAGTAGGTAGATAGACGGGCAGATGGGTGGGTAGATAGATGGGTAGGTAGATAAATGGGTTGATGGGTAGGATAGATCGTCAGTGGGTAGGTATGTAGATAGGTAGATAGATGGGTAGATGGATAGGAAGATAAATGGGTATATGGGTAGGTAGATAAATGGGTATATGAGTAGGTAAATAAAAAGGTAGATGGGTAGGTAGATAAATGGGTAGATAAGAAGGTAAGTAAATGGGTAGATGGTAGGTAGATAAATAGGTAGATGGGTAGGTAGATACATGGGTAGACAAGTAGGTAAATAAATGGGTAGATGGGTAGGTAGATAAATAGGTAGATGGGTAGGTAGATACATTGGTAGATAAGTAGGTAAATAAATGGGTATATGGGTAGGTAGATAAATAGGTAGATGGGTAGGTAAATGGGTAGATGGGTAGGTAGATAAATGGGTAGATGGGTAGGTAGATAAATGGGTAGATAAGTAGGTAAATAAATGGGTAGATGGGTAGGTAGATAAATGGGTATATGGATAGGTAGATAAATGCGTAGATGGGTAGGTAGATAAATGGGTAGATGGGTAGGTAGATAAATGGGTAGATGGATAGGTAGATAAATGGGTAGATGGGTAGGTAGATAAATGGGTAGATGGGTAGGTAGATAAATGGGTAGATGGGTAGGTAGATAAATGGGTAGATGGATAGGTAGATAAATGGGTAGATGGGTAGGTAGAAAAAAAGGGGTAGATGGATAGGTAGATAAATAGGTAGATGGGTAGGTAGATAAATGGGTAGATGGATAGGTAGATAAATGGGTAGATGGATAGGTAGATAAATGGGTAGATGGGTAGGTAGATAAATGGGTAGGTACAATGACCAGATTTTACATTGTTTTCCATTCAGACAAGTGTAGCAATAGAAGGGTCCAGGACCGGCTTTATTGGCCCAGGTCACCATGGACCCCTGGTGCACTATTGGCCCCAATGTGATTGCCTCTCCAGAGTTTATGGTAACTACAGTACGTCACTACACGGCTCTGTGATGGACATGATGGATGTTCTGCTGAGTGTTTCTAAAGGATCTGTGATGTGTGAACAGCTGCACAGAGCTTTTTGATTATACCATGTGTGTGTGAGTGTGTGTGTGTATGTGTGTGTGTGTGTGTGTGTGTGTGTGTGTGTGCGTGCGCGCGCGCTGAGTGTTGCATTATGAGATTAATGGACTCAGATGAAAGAGGGGTGGCAGGGAGGGGGATGGAGGTGGAGAAACAGTAAACCTGTGTCTAGTGCTCAGGTGGGAGGTAAAGAGGTTATGACATCAGAAGGGCTCGTGCCCTGAGCTTAACTGTACAGTGACTCAGTAGACAGGTGAGGCTCGTGAGGGGACAGTCTGCGGACAGCTCGTGAGGAGGACATTGGGGAAGGTAGGAGTCTATGGTCAGCGTGGCTCGTGCTTCGTGTGCAGGAGAGCGCGAGATGCTGGCGGCGAACGAGCGCTTCGTGGTGTCTCACGCGGCGCTGTGCGGGATCCCCCTCAGCGGGACGGAGCTGATGGCGCTGCACGCGCAGACGGAGGAGGATGGCGAGAGCGCGCACGATCACGCGCACCGGCACGCGCAGCACACGTGAGTGCGGAGAGTGTAGAGGCGGGAAAACAGCAAAAACTGAATTTATAGTTGTGTGGATTCACATGTTCACTGATTATAATCAGTTATTATCAGAATATTGTGCCTTTTGAACCTCAAAACTGTTTAAATTTGTATTTCTTTTGACTATTTATCATGTCCACACCTTAGAATAGGGGAGACAAGAGACAGTTTAACACCTTAAATTATTAATTATTAATTATATATTATTATTATTATTTTATAAAAAGGAGCCACATTTGAAACAACCAGACATAGTATTTTTTATGTGTTTGAGCTTTAACTTTCTGTTAGAGGTATTTTTAGATACTGTCCTGAGATCAAATGTCTAGGAATCAAAATAAGCATTATTTGATTCACTGTTTAATTAGCTAAAAATAGAAATGAAGTGTCAAATTAGCAGTCAGGCTAGTTCCCATGAGGTAAAATCATGGCTTGTTATACTGAGACGGTTGTAAGACCTTCTTACCAGCATCCCTGAACCCCTAATTTATAATAATTTATAGTATACAAAGATCATCAACATCATCAACATAAATTCATTTATAGCAAATCATACACACATCAGAGAAAACTGTATAAAATGTAAAAAGTACTAAGTGAAGGTTAAAATTCCTCTATATTTGTAAAAATGTGTTTATTCAGATTACATCTACATGTTGATGCATATGCTGTATTGTAAAACAGTGTTTTTACTCCAGGTAATGACATCATAATAATTACTTATTATACAATGTATTGACATAATATTCCATAATATTAGCTAACCTTAGTATTGTCCATTGTGTGTATGTCAAGCAAACAGTCAACCTTTATTTTACAAAATTGCACAATATATATTAACACTAATATAAAATGTTCAAAATGAGATTTAACTAATAAGACATAAAAAGTTAAAATAAGATAATAAAGATACCCACAAAAATAAAGTTGGTATGTACATGTTATGTACAAATTATATTATATTTTAATATAATATAATGTAATGTCAAAATATTCTTAATAATTAAAAGTTGCTGGCTCTCTAAGATCATTAATAATAACACATGTAGACGTACCTTAGAGAACAACGGAATTTGTATGCATTTTATGTCACTATGGCATAATGGCATAACTTATCACTTATTATTAGCCTTTTATAAGTGGCATTAATGGTCTTAAAATGACACCACCAAAAAAGTTCATAAGAATTGGCCTAACTAACACGTCTTCTTACAAATTTTCTTCTTAAACTTGTTTGAGGTGTTAAAAAAAATCTATATCAGATTTAGGGTGTTTTTTAAACCGCATAAGTTTTGTACAACTATGCTTTTTTAAATGTTGAATCCTATTGTGCATGTAAATTTACTGTAAATACAAACATCAAATAAAAAAGATGATCCTTAGTTTATCAGGTCTCAGCTTTACACTGAGCACTCTTTACACTGAACACTATCCACATGTTAAGATGTTAATGCTTAGATGCATCTTAATGCTAAAATGCTTTCGGAAAAAAAGGGGCCAGGATAGTAAATGGAAGAAAAACAGAAATAAACACCCTTCTCCAACTCCAGCCCACTCAAGTTTTTCTGCTCCAGAAAGACCTGTGTCTATTGAAAACACTGTAAAATGTAAAGAGATGGTATAATAACCTAAATAGTGCTTTTTTGCCAGTGGGTAAGGGCAGTACCATTCATTCACTGAAGATTTTATGAGGTTAATATATTAATTTAAAAATGTACAATGGTCAAGTGAGTGTGTAACAGTATAACAAGAGAGCAGCACTTGGGGGATCACCCCTTCATTAAAATAAACTGTTATATTAAAAAGGAATTACAGTCCAACTGCCCAGATGGGGCACTCCCGTTCGTGGACGAAGTACTCACACCATATGCTTAAGTTAAAATAGAAACACCCAGGGTAAAATATAACACCAGTAAACGTAGAAGTCCTCCCTTAAGTTCTTTATTTAAATAAAATGACAACATTATTAGCCTTTAATTTATTAAGGATATTAAGCTTTTAACATCACTTTTCATGCATGTTATCAGTTACTACTGAACTTTGCTGACACAGACTGACTGTTTACCATTTGAAATATACAATCTTATGTTAAGGATAGCGTATCATTAGCATGATGAGGTACCCACCATACGTCTAATAAGCTAAAAGACTTCCTGCCTTTCTCTGTACTTTCAAAAGTGAGATATTTAAAGTGGAAATAAAGTAGAAAGTCTATCAAAATAGAAATACTTTGGTAAAATACAGAGATACAAAAACTATTTTAGTAAAATAATAAATTACATTGTTGTTGCCTTGTTGTTGCATTTTACATTTTTTGTAATTTACAATTTCTGTCTAATTACATGGTAAATATGTAAACCATTACAATATAGTCCCTCAGTAAAATATTCTTTGTGTAGGTTTGAAGCCATGCAGCGGAGACACACCACCCTGAGAGAGAAGGGCCGCAGAGGCCCGGCCTACATGTTCAGTGAGCGAGGGACCAGCCTCACCGCAGAGGAGGAGCGCTTCCTGGACGCTGCAGAATACGGCAACATCCCTGTGGTGCGCAAGATGCTGGAGGAGTCCAAGACCCTCAACGTGAACTGCATGGACTACATGGGCCAGAACGCCCTGCAGCTCGCAGTGGGCAACGAGCACCTGGAGGTGACGGAGCTGCTGCTGAAGACGGAGGGGCTGGCGCGGATAGGGGACGCCCTGCTCCTGGCCATCAGCAAGGGGTACGTCCGCATTGTGGAGGCCATCCTGGCGCATCCGGCCTTCGAAGGTGGTCTACGCTTTGCCCACAGCCCGCTGGAGCAGGAGCCACGGGAAGATGACTTCTATGCATACGATGAGGACGGAACTCGCTTCTCTCAGGATGTTACACCTGTCATTCTTGCTGCACACTGCCAGGTAAGGGTAAAGCTGAACATATTTAGAGCATGAACTTATTCAGAGATGCTAATGACAGTTTGAACTGCTTGCATTTCTATTTTGTTGGGTTGACTTGGTTTGCACAGTTATCAATAGAAAAGCATCACATGGGCTTTTAGTTAAGAAGATAAACACCAAAACACCCAACCCAACGTTTTTTTCTATTATAAATTAATACTAAAGTCATCCAGACTATGAAGGAGCACATAAGGAATTATGTAGTAACTTAAAAGTGTTAAAAACAAACCAAAATACTCTGTAAAGCATTTACAGTAGGTGCTCTTATCTGGGGTACTGTTAACTTGTTTCTGAGGCTGGTAACTTTGATGAACTCTTGCTCTTCATTAGTTGATCAGTTTTATCATAATATTTTTGATGGTGTTTGCAACTGCATTTGAGGATATTTTTAAAGTTCTTGACATAGTTCCTGACATTATTTTCAAATTGACTGACTTTCATTCCTTAAAGAATTTTTTCCTTATGTATTTGAGTTGTTCTTGCCATAATATGGATTAGAACATTACTCAAAAAGAACTATTCACTGTATACCTGTAAATCTACCTCTTCACAACTTTACAACTGATGCTCTCAAACACATTAAGAGACAAGAAATTCAAGTCATTAACAGTTTATCTTCATAGTTTAGCAGTTAGCCTGTTAGCAGTTAACTTTTTTGCTTAGTGTGTTAGCATCTAGCTATCTGATACTGCTAAATATATGTGTATATATCTATGTGGAGGCATTTTCTGCTCTCTGGCCATCCAGTTGCTTTATCGTTCTCATCTAAACATTTATAAGTGGAGTTTCAGTGTGTGCAGCGTTCACTTCTGTAAACAAACTGAATGTTGTATCTAATTTAATTTAACCACCTTCCCCTGGTAATACCATATACAGCGGTAATGTTTGGACACAGTATGACCATATGAAAAAAGTGAATACCACAAAACTGAACTGCAAATAATTTGTGGAGCATGGGAGTGATTTAGTTTGGGGGGTCATGAGAGGGATGTTTTTACTCTATATAGTTAGACCCATCCATTGGCTGACGCAGCCTTCTGGGCATCTTGGCATGGAGTTGTAGAGGTTCCTAACAGTGTCCTGCCATAATCCATCCCATGCTGCCTGAATATTTACAAAATTCATGCAGAATGTCCCTGATTCTGGTGATCTGCAAAAATTGGGAATTTACATCAATCTGATAATATGACATTGCTGAAGGTTTCCATTTACCAGAGATTTATGATTTTAAAACATATAATTTGAACAATAATGTTTATTGAGTTGCCATGATTATACCTGTGTTTGTATAAAATATTTGTTACTATATTAACAGCAGTATTTTAAATTAAGATAAAATCATATGCAAATGCAATCTGACTTTTTCTATTGGCAGGAGTACGAGATTGTGCACATACTGCTGCTAAAGGGAGCCCGCATCGAGAAGCCACACGACCACTTCTGTAAGTGCAGTGAGTGTATGGAGAGTCAGAAGCAGGACTCCTTCAGCCACTCACGCTCCAGGATGAACGCCTACAAAGGACTAGCCAGTGCTGCCTACCTCTCACTGTCCAGCGAAGACCCGGTGCTTACGGCCTTGGAGCTCAGCAACGAGCTCTCCCAGCTGGCCAACATCGAAACTGAGTTTAAGGTGAGATTAAAAATATATTTTAGTTAAGTAGTTTTAAGTACCCTTAATTACATTCAGAATGTAAATCCATTTACATTAGCTTTAGCTTTTACTTTTAATGTGTTTTCTTTCTATTAGAGTAGATTTAGCATTAGCTTTAGCATTAGCATTAACATAGCATTTACTTAAGGAGTTAGTAGGTGTTAGTATGATAGCCTGACTTACTCTTGTTTTCTCTTAGCATTGGTTAGTTGGTTAGTTTTGTTAATATAGTCCTTTTCTAAAGAGTCCATTACTTTCCAATTATGTTTATACACAGATATGCAATAAATCATGGGACAGGAGCTAGTATTGTGTCCCATGAGTTTTCCTAAGTCCTGTAGAATCTAAAGAAAGCTGCACTGAGCTTTAAGAGATATACGTTTTGAGACTGCACTGTCCACTGTGGGTGGTAATGCCTTGATTTATTCTTGGTACAAACACAACACTGTAGGTGGAGAAAAAGCCTGCACAACTTCAGAAATAGAACAATAGAATATTCTCAAAATATTATGAATTTAATCATGAATTACATCTTTATTCTTAACATATTGTGACTTTATTAATTTTAATAATCAATCTGGAAATATTACGACTTTCTTCCTTTGTACTTTTCTGTACAGTTCATGTCCAGCTATAATTTTACATTACTTCATTGGCATCTAAAAACCCTAAACATTTAAAGACATCTGGTCATCGTAAAGAATATTTACATATTTGTAAGGTATTTATTTATGTCAAAACTTATTCTAAAAGGTGTAATAGTCTATAATTAATTCCCAGTATTTTTTTTTCTTTCTCTACTTTGAATTACCGTAATTTAACAATCCTTTATTGGCAACTATTTTGCTATTAAATTAATGTACATTTTACAGCATGAGTGATATGTATTTGAGTGCCAGTGAGAATGTTTTTAGCCTGTAGTAGGGCAGCAAATAATGATTGATTTGATAGTCTACTTATCTGTCGAAAATAATTCCGAATACTTGATTAGTTAACAATTATTTCTGCCATGCCATCCATGGCTGCTTCCTGTCGGTACGGCTCATTTTCCTAGCATTCTCTATTACTTGAAAATGATTGAAACAGCTGAATTTGGGCTTTTAATGCACTTTAAATGGTCAAAACACATTTAAATGTGAAATATTCTGATATTTTGTGAGCAAATATGTATTCTCTTGTGTTTGGGCACTTTTGTGAGCAGCCCTTAACCCTCCCCCAATGCCTTTCTGTCCCTGCCACTTTGTGCAGAGCACTGTAGTTATTAGCAATTAGCTGAAACTGAAATTTGTAATTGACACACTTTCAAAACTGACACTGTCAATTATGTCGACAAATCATTGCGGCCCTAGCCTGTAGCATTAGCCTCTCAGGTCAAATCCCACTACACTTTACTGAGACCTGAAACTGCTTTAAACCACATCTTTTTTAAGAGAGACTCTTTTTAATCACTTTATTCAATAATTCAGGGATTAACGCCAGCCTCCTGGGGAGGCCTAATGGTGTTTCAAAGACCAGATCTGCATTTTTAATCTGTTTTTTACACACTCTCAAACATCCTCAGGATAAGTCTGGCCAGGTTTCAGTCATTGAGCACACACACAGCCTCAAAACGTAGCATAAGCCTAGTTCAACACAAGAGAAAAGAAGGTAGTACTTGATTGTGGTCCGACGACTTCGCTTTCAGTCTTTTGCGCAAATGTAGATCAAGCCTTGACTTCAGTTCTTCGTAGTCTTGGTTGGAGCCTGTGAAGTGGTAATTGCTGCTGCACAGACAACTCTTGAGTGCCTCCCTTTAGAGGAACCCTTCAGCTCTAGCATGCTGTTTGATGGTTGGGGAAGCTTGAATAAGAGTGTAGAGGCTGTCTTTTCCAAGAGCCACTCGTAGAACTTGCTTAATCACCGACTCTCATGGCCAGTTTGTTAGTATCTCCCATTGATTTAGCAAGCCGTTAATTGAAGGGCCTCTATTGAGGGTGCCTCATGTAAACACTCCATCGTTATTCCCTAATCACTGCTCTCCGCTGCGAGCTCAGTCTCTGAACAATCGTTGACATCAATCAATAACCTTGTATGGCATTCACATTACTGAATTTACTCTGGTGCTATGGTTAACAAGCTTACTTTGGTGCTAGCAAACTGTCGAGAGTTGTTAAGTCTAACTCACAGGGTAAAATCGGAGAAAACAGATCAGTCAGCCTCAAGAGCAGACCCAAAATCAATAGTTTATAAAATGAAACTTTTTGTGTTTTTAAAAGCAAATTGATCAATTAATCAAGTTTGGCACCAAACTCCTTCCATAATTTACCTGAGTCTGGTAGTTTTATTTAACACTGTTAACACAGCATAGTTACTGCGGAGTATATTATTTTTTTATTTATGCTGATATATGGATTAAATTTCTCTCTCTCTCTCTCTCTCTCTCTCTCTCTCTCTCTCTCTCTCTCTCTCTATCACACACATGCACACACACATACACACTACACTACATTACTATTACTGTCTCCCACTCTAAAATATGGAAAAAACATGGAAATACCTGCATTTACATTTTTCAATTCTGGTTAATCACAAAATACTGTTGTAATTAAGCAGTTGTGACACCATTGTCAATGTAACACTGAGACTTTTATTAAACCATTATGAAAGTTTTTCTTTAATAATAGGAAAAACTATGACTACCATGATTAAGAACAGAATTATGTTGTGATTATTATTTTTTTTTCTTTTTACATTTAGTTAGGCCAGTTGTCCCACACATTTAGCCGTTAGTCAGCTGTATATCCTCTATCATGGCACAACACAAGGAGGGTGAAGACCAGCACATGCCTCCTCCAATACATGTGAAGTCAGACTCCGCCTCTTTTCAAACTGCTGCGACTCAAAAAGTGCAGCGAGCAGAAGCCTTGTGCTGATCGACATCACCCTGGGAAAGAGTGCCATCTACTGACCCAAAGAGAGCAAGGCCAATTGTGCTTTCTCAGGGCTCTGGCAGCCAACGGCAAGCTGAATAACTGGGAGTTGGACCAGCAATATCCCAATTATAGTGGCAGCACTGTACACCGCTGGACCACTCGGTGACCCCACGATTAGATCTTTTCTATATTATTTAATATTATGGGTTTTCTAGGATTGTAGAAATAATGATTAACTAATATAAAGTGTATAAAGTAGGGTCAACTCCTTATATACTGTTCATTTGCCCATACTTCAGCTCTTTGCCTTTGTTCCTTATCCAGAGTTTTTCTGAAGCAACATCAGTTCCATAGACCCTATAATAGAGCCCTGTGGGACTCCGCAAGATACATTAACATTCACTGCAGCTTTTGCATTAGAATTATTAGCAGACACATTATCTTAAGGTTTAAAATGAAGCGACCCCTTACAAATAAGCTTAGTGGTGTGTTCTCTTGGTCTTAGGATCACAACCTCTTCATTTGTTTTGTTGCAGAATGACTACAGGAAGCTCTCTATGCAGTGTAAAGACTTTGTGGTTGGGGTGCTGGACCTGTGCCGGAACACAGAGGAGGTTGAGGCTATTCTGAATGGTGATGTGGACCATAACACGCCGAGGGAGCACAACAGGCCCTGCCTTAGCCGTGTAAAACTGGCTATCAAATACGAGGTGAAAAAGGTAGGGTACCATTAAATTCCAGTCTTTCCTTTGAACAGTCCAGTGCTTGTTTTAATTGGTAGCTTTTCACTTTCATTCACTGTTAGAACTGTTAGTATGTATTGATTGCACCATGCCTCACGCTGATATGTGGTGTTTTGACAATCAAGCCTCACATTCTACATTGTTTTAAACCATTCTGTTAGTTGCCCCAGGACTTTTTGCACACCGCTGTATTAATCCTCACCGTTTTTCTGCAGTTTGTGGCTCATCCGAACTGTCAGCAGCAGCTCCTGACCCTGTGGTATGAGAACTTGTCTGGCTTGAGGCAACAGCCTATTGGAGTGAAATGTTTAACGGTGCTGGGTGTGATGGTGGGCCTACCTTTCCTGGCAATTGCATACTGGATCATGCCCTACAGCAAAGTAGGTCCAGAACAGCACCTGCACACACTTATATCCACTTTATATCCAAGCTCTCAGAAGTTGTGAAAGCGGAGAGCTGGGCACATTGTGCTATCACCCGCAGCAGGCGAGTTTTATATAACATTTCTTCTTCTGTTTCTTTTTCAAAGGTGGGTCAGGTTCTTCGCAGTCCATTCATGAAGTTTGTAGCCCACGCTGTCTCCTTCACTACTTTCCTGGGGCTGCTAGTGCTCAATGCCTCCGATCGCTTTTTAGGAGTAAAAAATCTACCCAATGAGACAATCACCGACCACCCGCGCCAAGTGTTCCGCGTCAAGACCACACAGTTCTCCTGGACGGAGATGCTTATTATGAAATGGGTGCTTGGTAAGTACCCTCAAGGTGACTTTATAGTAGGGTTGGGTGATATAGTTCTAAAATAATTAGAAATGGGGAAAAAAGTTCTTACGATTTCTTACAATTTAGTTTGCTATAAATATTTAAAAGGAGTTGTCAAATATCTACATTTTTATTAAAACTTACTGTAGGTGCTCTAAGTGTGGTAGCGCTATTCAAATGAATAGGGTCTTTGAAACTGACACAAATAAATGAATAATAAAATTGTAACAATATTATTGTGTACGATATGGCACAGCTCTACTTTGTAGACCCAGAAAAAATGCATCGTATATTAGAAGTATTTATTTAGCTCGTCATTGGAAACAAATTGTAAAAAAATGAAAACTCAACTAAAAATACACTGCTAAAATATGTATGTAAAAATAAGGTTTTAGCTACAGTGGTTCCAGAAAATATCTCATGAAATTCCTGTCAAAATAAAAATATTTTCTTACTCTACTTGTACTGTACTGTAAGTGTACATTTACATTATTTTACTAATTGTTTAAAAACAGCATATTTGACATATTTGAATTTTGCAGTTATTTCACCATTTTTTTTACGATGCAATAATAATCATTAAAAAATATTGTCAGTATGGCCATCCTTTATAATTAACTTTTTAACATTTTATTATAGATAACAAATTATATTTTGCATACATTTGTATATAAATAAAGAAAGCAACAAAAAAAACTGTATTATAGATACTATAGAAACTTATACTATAGATAGTATAAGTAATATAGTATTTTTTCTATGTAAAAGAACATTGGTCAAATTTCTTATTATTAACTTAGTATTTAAAATAACAGTTGCTTTGTTAATGTTATTTTTGTATTTAAAAATGTATTTTCCATAAAATGTATGGACTGTATGATTTTTTTTTTTTACAGTGCTTGGACCACAAATAATAATAATAATAATAATAATAATAATAATAATAATAATAATAATAATAATAATAATAATAAACATTATAGAAGCTGGTAGTAAATGACTAATGCTGTGTTCAGGAATGATCTGGTCAGAATGTAAGGAGATCTGGGAGGATGGACCTCGGGAGTACATACTGCACCTGTGGAACATCCTGGACTTTGGCATGCTGTCCATCTTCATAGCATCGTACACGGCAAGACTTATGGCATTTCTGCGGGCTTCTAACGCACAGCTGTATGTCGACCTGTATGTGACGACCTCTGACCTGAGTAATGCCACTCTTCCTGAAGAGGTGGCCTACTTCACTTATGGTAAGTGCGGATATACTGAGCTTCAGATGAGTGTGAGTATTCCAGTTGTTCTGCGATAAAACCTAACTGCAATGAAAACTGAATGCCAGCAATGATAAAAAACACTTATTAACCATAAGTTATTAAGTTATATTATTAACAAAAAATGAGCCACTAAGAAGTTGCAGTTGCTGGAATGAAATGAAAGTTTGTGTGAACGTAATGATGATATCATATTTTTCGCACTATTTCTCCCTTTACATTTAACATCTTTACATTTTCCCAAAAATCGACAGTGCACTTTATAATCTGGCGCTCCTCATGTATGAATTCCACCAGTCAGGTATTAAAGAGCAGTAAAGCCACTCTGAACTGCTGAAGTCCAGCGTTATATAGGATTTTAATAAAAACCAAGGCTGGTGCTGTATTAGCATTAGCCACTGACTGCAGCGCTAGCTCTTCTGCCATTCAGAGGTGAGTATATCAAACTGTAGTCTGCACGTTTACCGTGTTAAAACAAGCTACTTGGTATGAACCGCTAGCTAATAGCACCCTGGTTTACTGAACACTGACCTGTGGCTAGTGCTGCTACCATTTGTGGCTAGCTAATTGCATCTAGGGCTGCTGCTAACCGCGCCTAGTGCTGCTGCTAACCACTTCTAGCGCTGCTGCTAACAGCACTGATAATATATTGGAAATTTAAGCTTACTGGGAATAAACAGAAGTGCTTTACTCACCCTAATAAGCAGTTTTTCAGGAGAGAAATCTGTGTAGATTACTGCACAACACCCTTGTTCCTTACTATTGCTGCCTAAAATGTGTCTTATAATCTGGTGCACCTTATGTCTGAAAATAGACCAGAAAATAGACATTCATTAATAGTCCACCTAATATTATAGTGCATTTTACAGTCTGTAAAATACGATATGTAAATAATTAGAATATTAGAACAAAAGGAATCAGTTTATTGGGAAAAATTGTACAGACAATTAAAATGAGGCCCAAATTGTTATCATACATTCTCAATTAGTGATAAATCTGCCCAGCTGATATTACTGGGAAACCGGTATTGTGTGTGGGTGAGCATTATCCTGCTGAAAAATGCAAGTTTGAAGCCCTTCAATGTCCAGCATGCACCGCTGAGCTGTGTGAACCCCTTGTATTACTTGTATATACTACTAGGGGTGATCAACTGTTGTATGTGGTGGCTCCCCAGATATTCCTACCTGTAGCAAAGGCAGGAGTGAAGCCTTCACTTACGAAGCCTCCATAGTCAAACCTGGCCATTGTCAGATCTCAAATAGCTGAACCTAAATTTGTAGAAAATATGTCTAGTCTGTAGCAGTCCAGGTTTCTCATTCATGACACTTCTGCACACAAAGGCGACAGTGGCTGGCTGACAGACAGGCTAGATGGCGGGCAATTTGTCAAAATGACTATCCAGCTTCTTTCAGTCCAATGATGCACCCTCTCTCAAAGTCTGTCAACTGGGCAAAATGTCTTTAAGTGCATCGTAGAGGCATGTCTAGCCGTCAACAATCTCTCACCAAGATGGGCACTCCCCAAAATAAGCCTCTGAGGGCCTTTTTATATGGCAGCAGTGGCAGCAATCTCTATGGAAGCCCATTGCTGCCACCTAAAAAAATAAAAATAATACCGCATTTATTATTATTATTATTATTATTATTATTATTATTATTATTATTATTATTATTATTATTATTATTATTAAGTAAACTGCTATCTCAATATTTTGACATACTAAGTCATTATTTTGACATACTATCTCAATATTTTGAAACACTAAGTCATTATTTTGAGACGGTAAGTCTTTATTTTGAGATGCTATCTCAATATTTTGAGAAACTAAGTCATTATTTTGACATACTATCTCAATATTTTGAAACACTAAGTCATTATTTTGAGATACTATCAATATTTAGAGATATTAAGTCATTATTTTGAGATACTATCTCAATATTTTGAGTTACTAAGTCATTATTTTGAGATACTATCTCAATATTTTGAGATACTCAGTCATTATTTTGAGATACTATCTCAATATTTTGACATACTGTCTCAATATTTTGAGATACTAAGTCATTATTTTGAGATTTACTCTCCCCTCTATACTCTTCTCTCTTCACCCACTCAGCTCCCCCTAGTGGTTCTCTACACACCACAGTATGGTAGCTTCACTGGAGGAAATAACTTTTTCCCCAAAAGCAAACACACTTGCTATCTCAAAATAATGACTTAGTATCTCAAAATAATGACTTATTATCTCAAAATAATGACTTAGTATCTCAAAATATTGAGATAGTATCTCAAAATATGACTGTAATTTCATGTACAAAACCTAACTAATAAAAATAACAGTCTGTCAGCAGTTAGTGTATTAATGTTTAAATGTGCTCCTCAGCAAGGAACCGATGGCTGCCCTCGGACCCCCAGCTCATCTCTGAGGGTCTGTACTCCATCGCTGTGGTCCTGAGCTTCTCTCGCATTGCCTACATCCTGCCTGCCAACGAAAGTTTCGGACCCTTGCAGATCTCCCTGGGCCGAACCGTGAAGGACATTTTCAAGTTCATGGTCATCTTCATCATGGTCTTTCTTGCTTTCATGATTGGCATGTTTAACCTCTACTCGTACTACCTGGGAGCGAAGTACAACCCTGCTTTTACCACGTAAGTTTCCAGAATACAATACAATAGACAAAATCTCTATTTTAAACAGAGGTAGAAAAAGTACAAAAAAAAGGAAATTAAGTAAAAGTACCCATCTAAAAATCTGCTCGAGTAAAAGTAAAAAAGCACTCAATTTAAAAATTAACTTTGAGTAAAACTTACATAGTTACTTTTAATTATTTAATGTAAAAAAGTACAAATCATAAATTAAATAATTATTACATTAAAAAATTTGGATCTTTCAGGCAGTATTTGTTCAGACCACCCCATAAAACATTTTTAAGAACAAGTGGTATAGGTTTCTATGATCCATTTTTTTCTTAAAAAAATGTTAAAAAGTGATGGTCATATCATATAGGTGACTATAAACTGTATTTTTATAGTTTTACAGTTCTTTTTTTTTCTTACTTGCCATTGCTATGCTTTAACTGCTATTTACATGTTTTTTTTAATTTTCAGATTGTTTAATGTTCCCAGTTAAAACTTAAGGAATTATCATTAAAAACATGAAAACATACAAAAAAATGTTGGTCAGTGCATGCGCAGGGCCGTAAAGAAGCACATATCGATGGGTAGCATAACTCGACAGAACACCGGTTCCCCCGAGCACAGCTGATTTACACAGCGTCTCTCCCGCTAACCGTAATAAACACTGCTGGAAAAAGTTTAGCTGCGCTGCCATGGAGAACAAAACTCAATTATTTTTTTTTTATTCAAACTATTTGTTTTTTTCCCCCAGCATTTATTTTTTTACTCAGTAATGGGTAGTTTTCCAAAGTGGTAAAGTAAATTACTTGTGTCAAAATGTACTTGAGTAAAAGTAAAATTACCTAATTTAAAAACTACCTTAAAAATTACAAATTACTCATAAAATGTACTCAATTGCAGTAATGTGAGTAAATGTAATTATTTACTTTCCACCTCTTAATTTAAATGCTGTGTAATCTAGGAATAGGCTTAATCCCTGTTTAATTTCCCTGTTAAACACTTGCAATAATCAGATTGTTTACACTTCGTTAATGCCTTTATTAGGATACACTGTTCAGGTTACATTGGTAGCTAATATCTTTCCTAGTCTTTGTTTGTTTGTTTGTTTGTTTAAAAAATAAATGACTAGCCTTAGTTTGTCTCTAAAACCTATTTGGCTGTTCTCTCTTGAGGCTGGTCACTGTTTCTTTCCTTTTTAGGGCATGGTTTAGGGATGTTTTCATTCCTCCTTAGTTTTTAAGTAAAAGAAACATAGTTAGTCTCCAAAAGAAGCATACACGGAGAAGCAGTTTTCCTCACTTTTGTGTTCAACCAAATTAATCAATTATTTTCTTTACACTTCCAACCTTTTTTGGCTAGAATTGCACCATTTCAAGCACACCCATTATTACAACACCTGCTGCATAGACCTCATGGTGTTTCACACTGGGGCTGAGGCTGTGCAGTTAGCTATCTAGCTAGCTAGCTCATAACAGTTATCCTGTGATCAAATACTAAACTAATGAACCACTAAGTATAGTGTAAAAGCATCACAACATTCAATTAAACTCATTAACTGAACATTTTTGTTACATAAACTGTGTTTTTAAACAATTTTATACCTAAAAAGGAAGATAAAAGATAAGCCCACACAAAGAAGCAGTTTCCTCACTCTTGTATTAAACTGTATGAGGACAAACCGCGCGGTTGCTCCCCCTAGTGGACAGTTCAGGCAACCATCTATAGCTTGGGCTCAGACATTCAGAATTGATTCAGATTAATATTCACAAATTAAAGATTTAGAATTTAAGCTAATCAGCAATGACATTAATTAACACTAAATGAAATTACATAAATATTATTTTCACTTAATTAAATAATTTTGTAAATGACCACCAACGATGACAACAAAAAAAAATATCTTGTTAAAATAAAAGTGTTATTTAAGAAAACACTCTCCTTCTACATGAAATAAAAACAGTTTTAACCTCTTACAGATTGAACTCAATGTTTTAAACTATTATTAAATGAATTTCTTCTTTTTTTAATGATTTATAGTACCTTTAACCTGTTACAAGGAATGAAATTTTAATTTTATTCCTGTTACAAGCAGCATGACTGAGATACAAACCAGTGACCTTCTGATTATAGTCGCAGCACCTTAGTTCTCTTAGTCCTCTAACAAACCAACAATTTCCCGTTAGTTTGTTTTTCAGTGGCTTTGTTCTCTTTCCCGCCTTTTTTCTTTCTTCTTTGTCTATTCCTCGATGGTGCAGTGGCCATTTTACTTGCTCATTTTCCCGCCTTTTTCTTTCTTCTTTGTCTATTCCTCGACTGAGCAGTGGCCATTTTACTTGCTCATTTTCCCGCCTTTTTCTTTCTTCTTTGTCTATTTTGGCAGTGCCTCAGCCATTTTTGCTTCTCCCCAGATAAACTCCTCATACAGCCACAAACACACCACAAACCACATAGAATAGTTGTTTACACACGGCCATTTCACATTGTGAAAGCCAACTCAAGTCTCAGTCACTGCAGTACTGTTTGCTACTGTTTTTCTGAGTTTTATTTATTTATTTTGTCCCTATTGTAACTCTGTCTGTACTGAGTCCACCCTGGTGGAGATTTCCATTAGGGAGAAAAAATAAAGGTAGCAACAATCCAGAGAGAATTCTCGTCCTCTATAAGGATTACTTCAAAAATTAAAACAAATTAAATAAAAGAAAAGTATGTCAATAATAATAATACTAATAATAATAATAATAATAATATTTTTAATAAGATGTCACAATTGTATTAATAAAACAATATATAGTTCTATATCATATGCTTAAGGGTTATTCAGTTGTATAATAGTAGTTAAAAATGTATTTAAGACAATTAAAAGTTAAATGCACATCGGTAAATATTTACTGCATTTCTCTGTTTTTTTCTGAAATGATATTGCGTCATACAACACCTTTGGGCATGAGGTGGTGTGGTTATTATCCAACAACCTGGGGTACGTTTCCCAAAAGCGTAGTTGCTAACTACGTTAGCAACTTACATAGTCTGGACGATGCAGCTGCGACGCAGGTGTTTCCCAAAAGCGTGGTTGGAACTATGGAGGTAACCACGTTAGTAACTTGCATAGTGCGAACCTTAGTTAAGCTACTCAGGTGTTTCCCAGAACCGTGGTTCCAGCGAATGTTCGCAACTACCGTGGTTCAGCTGCGTCGTTCCAACTACAGCTCTAGACCTGTCGTTAAGAGCTTAGTTGCTGGTGATTAGTGCAGACGGTGGACGGTAGGATACAGAAAGCTGATAAATCACATTAATATTGCTGCACGAGGATTTAAGATATCAAGTGTACCTATTTTTTTAATGTTTGTGTTAATTACATTAATTGAGCCACTTCACTTTTACCCATGTGCGCCCAGGTAAAATAATAAAATTCAGTCCTTTTTTTAATGTATGTCTTTAACATTTAGCTTTATTTGGCAAACATGAATTCAGTGTAGTGAAAAGAGAAGTGCTCTTTAGCTAAAATGTATTTTACAGTCTTGGAAAGATGTATGTTAATTATTCAAGCAGGCATCTCTTGAGTAAAGATAACTTGTGCTGTGAACATTTATGAAATAGTTAAACCCATTGTGCTATATGCACTCTGTGAATAAGATATGCAATAAGCAGGTGTTTTGAATTACCTAATTATCCTCTGCAGGTAACAGGGCCAGACAGAGTGTGAATACAGAAAATTTATTATTTAGCCAATACAACGTGTCTCTAGGCCTATACAAATGTTATCAATTAGTATTTGTTAAATAATATATTACAGGAAATACGTAGAAATATGTAGGCTACATTAATATATATGTAAAAAACAATAACATTAATTGCCATTATGAGAAAAAACATTAAGAGAATAAAACCACGACTGGGATTCGAACTAGGCTTCCATCCGGTGTCTGTCGAGTTTTGCTACCCTGTCAAACCGTATTATCCTAGTGCATATTTAATTTTTAAATATAAAATTGCTAGAAAAAGCCCCATATTTAAACATGCTTTCGGTAGAATATTTGGAAAGCCTGATTCAAAATATCAGGAGACAGTTTAGGGTTATTAGGGTGATTATAAACCTTATTTTTTTTATTATTGCTAACTTATCATTACTTTCATTATCATCAGCTGTCATTTACGCATTTGTAATACTCAGAAATAATGGCAAGGGGTTTCTGGTTGTTTAATGCAACCAAAAAGAACAGAATTACCATAAAAAAATAATAAATAAATAAATAATGTTTCCACGCATGGGCGCTGGTGTTGAGAAGCACATCTCGATGGGTTGCACAATTCGACAGAACACCGCGCGCTGCACGTTGTAGGCGCTCTGCTGAACCACTGAGTAACACATTTCTCATGTCTCATTTTAATAAGACTTCTTCAGAATGGTGATTATTTTATTAAAAAAAATATTGCAATAGCAAATATGTGTATGTTTTTTTTTAAGTAACACTGTCTGTTACAAATAATAATTAATATATAGCAATTATTGTCTACATTTTACTTGCAGTTCATTGTTATTTTATTAATAGTATTGTTGTCCGTTATGTTCTGGTGATAATTACAATATAAATAGCCTAAATGATACATTAGTAACATATTTTTGGCATAATATTTTAAAGATTGTGAGTTTTGCACGTTTTCTGCTGGGAAAGTCTGGCCGAACACATCTGGAAACACCTTAGTTAAGACCACGGTGGTTCAAACCAACATAGTTCAGACTTCTGTGGTACCAACAAAGTACGATGGTTTCGGGAAACGGTCGTACTTCAGATGTTAGTTAGTTTAACGATGCATCGTACCACGTTAGTTCAATGCTAGGCTCCGTCGTTGTACGGGAAACGCACCCCTGACCTCACTAACACATAAAACATAAAAAATACTGACAGCAATGTTCCAAAATGTAATGGGTTGGGAGCAGTAGCTCTCCAGCCCAGAAGCTTTTTAGAACCCAAGTGCAGAGCAGTGGATCTCAAAGCAGGTAAACCCAAGAAAAAAGGAAAATAATAATAATAATAATAATAATAATAATAATAATAATAATAATAATAATAATATATAATCGTTAATATATATATATATTAATAGGATATATAATATTATATAATACTATTATGTGTATATATATATACATATATATATATATATATATATATATATATACATATATATATATATATAAATCTTTATTTATTTATATATAACAAACCCCACGCCAAGCGTGAGTATAAGAGAGGGGGAGAAAACGTAAACAAAGCCGGGAAGTGCGGCTACCTCTTATGGCGCGAGGTAAAAACAAAAGAGCTTCCAAACTAAACAAAGAAGTGAATTGGGGTGCTTTTGGATTAAACGCTGCTCCACCAGAGAGAAGAGGGACAGCGAGGGGAGAGAAAAGGTGAGCACACCGCGTGCCTCGCAGCGGCTACCACACACACACACACACACACACACACACTCACACACTCACACACTCACACACTCACACACTCACAAACTAATACACACACACACACACACACACACACACAGAGACTGGAGAGGGGCGGCAGAGAAGAGCACACTGCTCTGCTCCACCAGACTAGAGACAGGTAGATGGCGGCTGTGGAACTCACTGCTCTACACAGCTCCACCAAACTCGAAGGGAGAAAGGGATTGAGATAAAGAGCCGGGGCTCACTCGGAAAACCGGCATAGATTCGCTCTCACGAGCTTCAAAGATCCAGCGCCGAGTGGCTGATCGGCCCTGCTTATAAGGTGTTGAAAGCAGGTGTTGGCAATTAGCCAATTAACCCTCGGCGCTGGCCTGGCGCTCCCTCCAATGCCCCGGAGGGTGCCTCGGTCGGCCACCAGCCCTTACACAAAATCCAATAGAAAATATTTTTAAAAGGATTGAATTTGTAAGAAATAATGACTGAGCGTGTGTTTCAATGCTTTTGCACATATAGTGTATACTATTGTATATATGATGTGGGTTTGTTTGTGCATGTGTCTTCTACAGGGTCGAGGAAAGCTTCAAGACGTTGTTCTGGTCCATCTTTGGTCTGAGTGAGGTTATCTCTGTGGTGCTGAAGTACGATCATAAGTTCATTGAGAACATCGGTTATGTTCTGTATGGAGTCTACAACGTCACCATGGTCATTGTTCTGCTCAACATGCTGATTGCAATGATAAACCACTCTTACCAGGAGATTGAGGTAAGACCAGATAACTCTGGGCCTAGTTTATCAGCATTAACAACTTAAATTAAGAGACCACTTTAGTTTCCTGTTTCTAGTTTCTAGTTTGCTTTTTATGGGTATATCTTTAAGTACAATTAACATTGTTGTTTTATTTTATAAACTATGGACACCATTTTTCCCAAATTCCAAATAAAAATATGGTCATTTAAACCATTTAGAAAAAAAAAGTTCATATTCATGAAGTTGTAAGAAATCAATATTTGGTGGAAAATATTGCAAAAAACTTGCAGTTTTCATGCATCTTGGCATGTTGTTCTCCACCAGTCCTACACACTGCTTTTGGATAGCTTTATGCCTTTACTCCTGGTGTAAAAAAATCACCCAAATGCTATTTGGAAGGAAGATAAAGGCAACATTTATAGAGCTACACATATTACACATACTACACATAGTATTCTCTCAGTATGGGATCAGGGTGCCATGTTTGCTAGCATCTTGGAACAGTTTCTGCAGATTTTGCAGTAGAGATATGGTGTTGATTGCACATTTAGTAGGATCCCACACATTGGTAATGTTTATTTGACTCTGACCACAGTGCCTTTGCACATGGATTCATCAGTCATTTCGATTAAGGCAAAAAGCAAGACTTAATATGATATCGTCATAATGGTTTGCGTGCATTTAGTCTTTCGTCATGCAGCCATCTGCCAGTGGTGCTGGCACTATCAGAGTGACTCATGGAAGACATCCCGCTGAGTGAATGTTCATTTTAAAGCCCATTTTAAATCACACCACAGAGTTTAAATAATATTCAGGTCTGGGGACTGAGATGGTCATCTGCTGTGTGATATATTTAACTGAAATTACTGATTTAACAACAAATAATTTATAAAAGAAAATCATAAAAATTATCAGGGGTGCCCAAACTTTTCATACCAATGTTTTAAGTATTGCAATACAAAATATTGTGATACTCTGATATATTGATATTTTCTTACACGCCTACAAAAAGCCTGTTTTGCTTTGAGAGTACACACCTGAATGTAGTGAGCTCAGTGCATCTTGTTATTTGTCAGCGTGTGTTATTCTGCAGTGCGAGTGGTACTCTCTCTCTCTCTCTCTGCTGTTGTGACAGCCACTGTGACAGCTTGTGTTGTTTGTGTGAGCAGGAGGATGCCGATGTTGAGTGGAAGTTTGCCCGTGCCAAGCTGTGGCTGTCTTACTTCGATGAGGGCAGGACCCTCCCTCCTCCGTTCAATCTGGTGCCCAGCCCCAAGTCCTTCTATTACATGGCCTTAAGGACCAGAGCCTGTCTCGTCAGACAATGCAAGGCCAGGGGCCGTCGTCATGGCAGCCAGCGAGACATGGACATCCCCGGTTCCCGGACTAAGGTTAGAATCTGGAGAACAAGTGTAACGAAGATAAGATAAGTCAAAGTGTGTTTTGTGTCTCTGGATTCTGCTTCTTTGTTTTTACACTGGAGCTTTGAGACTAATGTGAGGACCTTAGGGTGACCACATTTTAGGGGCACACTGACATGCATCATTAAGATATTGGGTCCTTTGTACACCCTGTGTAAAAAGTGCGTTGCAATGCTCATTCCTATCTTACACCCTGTCAGCAGTCTATTATCACGCCTTGCACTCGTTCCATCAAAAAAGCATTGAAGTTTAGAAATAAATCTACACTGATGGGTGTGGTGGTCTGGAAGTGAGGTGTGTTCAGGTAAATTTCTGGCATGTTGCTATTGTGGCAGGGGAAAACACAGGTACGCCACTGACTGAAATGAACCTAGGCATCAGTAAATCCTCGGAGTTCATTTATATAGGACTTTTACCCAACTTTTAACTAATATACTAAAAATAACATTTCTGCTATCGTAAAAGTACAGCACGTGCAGGTCAGTATTTTCTGCTGAGACGCAGAAAGCACCACACTGTTAAGATATGAACGTGCCAAAGTCAGAGCACACCTGCCTCTTAAAGGAAATGGCAAGTGACACACTGATTGATATATATGTAGCCTATTTTTTGACGCCCTCAGGAGACCAAAGACACACCAACACGCCCTAAATCCAGCTGCACGATACGCAATCGACGGCAGAGCTATAGATCACTAAAATAGCGCCCATTGTGGCCAAGGGGCTTCAGGTAGGCCTCAAGTTTGTGTGAGGGTAGGAGGGAGTAAAATAGCTTGAAAGTCATACAACTATGATTTTTTCCCCCTAGTTTTCCCAATTTTCCTCCCTAATTTATTCCATTTGGCCAATTTACTTGTAAGGACTCCCCCTATCACCTGTAATTCTTCTTGTAGGCAGGTAAGGATAAGCACATGCCTCATCTGATACATGTGAATTTAGCCACTACTTCCTGGTGATGCCGCTGATGCAGCATCACCAGTCATTCCGTGGGCTTGGAAGAAAGCGGCGGATTCCTAACTGTAATATATATTTTAGCTAACAAATGCTTGTGGTGGTCTATATGAAACCACGTAAAGCTAATAGAAACCTAATAGACTTGTTTATGTGGTGCTTAGCAGTCCAGGTATTGTCATCACAGTAAAAATCACAATTAAAATGAGACTTTATTGTAAGTATGCTCACACATACAAGTTTACAGTGTTTGGTTACAATCACACACACACAAACACAAGCACACCAGCAAACTTTACATGCCAAATTGTGTGTGTTACAGTAGATTGCAGTAAGTAGTACAGTATGTAGTGCAGACTGAATAAAAAAATGCCTATAAATACACAGAACAGAAGAATCAGTAATTGAGATAGTACAAGTACAGAGTGATCTGATGTGTTTCTGTGTAATTTTAATGTCTTTAATATTAATTTTAGAATGTAAAAAAATCATAAAAACAAAGAAAACACATTAAATGACACAACTATTAACTGGTATTTTAGGACTTGCAGTACAGAAGAAGAACAGAGTAAACATAGTAAAAGAAAAGACATCCCGGATAAGGAAATGAATAAAACAACATCAAATAGAAAAAAAAACACTCAAATAGAAGTAAAAGTGTTAGCATGTAAAAGTACTCAGGAAAGTACAAGTCCATTACTGTCATTTTGAAGTACATGTACTGTAATTGGTAAGAAATGCACAAAGCTGCCTAACAACTCAACATGTGTTGTGGTAAGCATGGAGTAATTGTACGTTACTTTTTATCTTAAAAATCAGATGTCAGTTCTGGGAATTATGATATACCCAGGTTCATTGTGTTTCAGATAAACATTCAGTTAATTCTACCCTATTTTAAACATTTCTTAAAAAAAAAAAAAGAAATTAGCTGAAGTTTGTCATCTGGTTTGACATTTAAAAATCTGTGTTTATTAACAAATCTAACCAAGGTATGTTCCACTTATATTCCCAAATAAATCTGACTTGTGGGATTATTCTACTGTAGTTTACATTTCCAAATTGGAACACAGTGATTAAATAAAACACACTTTTAGGTCTACAGTAAATGTGGCATGTATGTTTTAAAGTTACCTTGCCTTATAATAATCTGTAAAAGGTTTAGTAAAGTTTGTATATTTAAGCAATAATACACGAGAGGGAGTGCTATAACGTGTATTATTTGCACTGCTGTGATGCGGTCATAGGCACGAGGCTCGAGTGCATTATTGTGATTATACCACAGTTCCATTATCGCTGTTTATTAAAAGATTTTGTGTTAAAGAGGACCAGAAGATACGACCTGTTTGGTTATAAAAACTCGAGTTAAAATAGTTCTCTACTTTCGGCCATTTCAGTCAAAATTGTAAATACTGTAAATAAACGTAAGAGCTTTACTCACCCAAATAAACAGTTTTCAGGAGAGAAATCTGTGTAGATTAAAGTCCAGTAATCATTTGACTTTGAAAGAAAATGTTTTTCGTTAAGAATAAAAGTTTTGTTTACTTCTGCACCCCCAGCGGCAAGACGTGCAGAATAACATAAGTCCACCTTACATTCAGCTTAAAATACCCAATATAACGGGAAAATATATACACTTAAGCTTTTATTTTAATAATTTCTACTCTTAAACTGATAATAATGTGTGTAATAATGCATATTTTCGAATTGCTGGGCTTATTTATTTGTGGGACCGCATATTTATCTGCGCCGCCTATTGGAGACGGTTTGTATTTGGTTTGTAAGCGCTGCATCATTGCTAGGTTACCTGTATGTGGTGGAGTAATACATGGAGAGCTTCGGTTACGGTGTATTACCGGCTTATAATGTCACTCATAAAACTCCTCTCAGCCAATCACATTGCAGGGTTGGAACTAACTGTGGTATAATTAAACATATGCAACCCAAAATGTATGTAGTAATGTTATGACGTTTAAAGTTGAAGCTATATAGCTAATGCTACATGAAACAAGGTAGCTTAAAAAAGTTGTTAGTTTCTGTAGTGTACAGTGTAGCAGTGTACAGCTAAAGAAGCTAAATTCTGCCACCAATCATGTAGGAATTGTTTGCCTTTTTCTTGCTGAACTATATTAATAATTAAATGAATTCTGAAATGAATTGTTGTGTTTATTCTCCGTGTCAGCTCCACAGGTTCCGTTCTTACCACGCTCAAGATGAATACACAGTGAAAAATCCCATCAAACATCCGACGAGATACCAGGTTTTTCTTTTTATCACGTCATTTACTTCATCTTTGTTACAGCCGACACTTTACCGAGTTATTTGATACGTATTGATGTGTGCTGACATGATGCCTAGACATCAAAATTGCTTAATATCTGCTCTTGTTTTTCGCACTTGCTCACTCCAACACAGAAGCTTATGAAGCGCCTCATCAAGCGGTATGTCCTGAAGGCTCAAACTGACAGTGAAAATGATGAAATCAATGAAGGTATGCCTAATATAGCATTCACTACAACACTGTATCATCAAGGAACATTAGTCAGTGTGCTTTCAAAGTATTTTGTTTTTGCTTCATCCATTTTTAACCATTACAAGCCTGATTTCAAAGCTGGAGTGGACTATAATGAGAATAAAGGAGAATTCTTTATTGTATAATACACAAGGCTGCACATATATATATCCATTTGTGTGGGTAGCATGAGAAATACAGTAAGCTTGAAGTGGGGTTTTATGCATCTTGATACTTGATACTGATCTATTCATATCGAGTTATTTCTGGTGTCTTGTTATATTATTTTCATGTAAAGGATTGCTAATTACTTAACTAACTAGAAAATCACATTTCTTGAACATTTCTTGCAGCTTATAGTGACAATTTCTGTCATTTAGAGGCCTCTCTGCTCAGAATGTGTAATTGCACCCAGCAAGCAGTAAAGTACTTTTAAAATGTGCATTGTGTTTCAGCCTCCTTTTCAAGTGAATGAATCTGGTCATTTTAGCAAGGACTCCCACTCACATTTAGCTTGCCAGCTTTCTTTAGTTTTAATTCATGGGTTTCTTTGGTTTAATGATGCCTGAACAAGAATGATGAAGACTGAGCTTGCCATCTGCATGTCTGCAGTAGCTCTAGCGCCATTAGCAGTGTCACAGTTACTCAGGTGACGTGCAAAAGCTGTCAGAATGTAATGTGTCCAGACAGGGTGGCAGAAGCACATTAAAGTAATTTTTTTAGTCATATTTTGTCCTATCACCACTCAATTTAAAATAAAAACACTAAAATCCCACTCCTTTAAGCAGAGCAGATACAGGTGCAATTAGAATATCATATAAGACCAATTGGAACCTTTGGCAGTGTGGGCAGTGTGCCAAGTCCTGCTGGAAAATGAAATCCGCATCTCCATAAAAGCTGTCAGCAGAGGGAAGCATGAAGTGGATGACACAGTGGACCAACACCAGCAGATGACATGTCTCTCCAAACCATCACTGATCATCAATACATTTTACATTTCATTTGTAAATCAAGGGAGCAGAGTCTGGAGGAAGAGTGGAGAGACACACAGTCCAAACTGCTTGAGGTCTGAAGTTTCCACCAATCAGTGATGGTTTGTTGGAGAGACATGTCATCTGCTGGTGTTGATCTACTGTGTGTTTTATCATCAAGTCTAAAGTCAGTGCAGTTGTTGTTTTCCCGGACAATCTTACAGCACTTCATGCTTCCCTCTGCTGACAACTTTTATGGAGTTGCAGATTTCATTTTCTAGCAGGTCTTGGCACACTGCCCATACTGCCAAAAGTACCAATTGGTCTTATTTAATATTCAATATTTAATTTTCTGAGATACTGATTCAGGATTTTCATTGGCTGTAAGCCATAATCATGAACAATAAAATAAATAAACACTTAAAATAGATTACTCTGTATGATACATCTATATGATGATAGATCTATATAGGAGTTTTACATTTTGAACTGAATTACTGAAACAAAAGTAACTTTTCAATAATATTCTATTTTTCTGAGATGCACCTGTAGTTGCTAGTGGTTGATAATTAGTAGTATAAGGGTAAGTTTAAAAAAATATATTTTTTTCTGTTCAAAATTATATTCGTTTGAATGATCTGCTATTGATTCAAAAATAAATCAAGCTTGCTCTTGAAAATATGTCTATTTTTCTGCGGTACAGTAGCTGTCAAAAGTTTGGACACACCTCTTCTTATTCAATGTGATTTCTTTTTCTTTTTATGATTTTTTTTAACATTGTTAATTTAATATTGAAGACTATATCAAAGCTATAAAGGAACACATGCTGAATTATTTTGTAAACAAAACGTGTTAAAGAAACCAGAACATTTTATATTTTAGACTCCTCTAGGTAGCACATTTATCGTTGAGGACAGATCTGCACAGTCTTGCTATTTTAATCTCAGTGTCTTCATGAGGGAGAGTCACCTGGAATAGTTTTCTCAGCGTCTTGAAGGAAGGAGTTCCTGGAGGTGCTGAACAATAGTTGCTGCTTTCCCTTCATGCTGTGAAGCTCCAGCTCATCCCAATTAAATCACCTCAAATCACCTCAAATCAGTTAATCAGGTTCAGATCAGGGGGTTGTAGAGATTATTTATTAGTCAAATATTAGAGAGATTTTTATATATATATATATATTGATATGTGACATCACATACTGGGGATGTATTGCTAATGGAAACTATACGATATATTGCAATATCAGTATTTTATCCCACCCCTACTGGTGTGTAGGTCTCTTCACTGCACACAAATAAAATGTGTGTGTGTGTATGTGTTGTGTGTGTGTGTGTGTGTGTGTGTGTGTGTGTGTGCGCGCCTCTTCAGGTGAGCTGAAGGAGATAAAGCAGGACATCTCCAGCCTCCGCTATGAGCTCCTAGAAGAGAAATCTCAGGCCACGGAGGAACTTGCTGACCTTATCCAGCAGTTGGGTGACAGACTCAGTAAATCCACCAAGAAGCCCTGAAGAACTCTCTGTTCTCTGCATCGCTGATACCAACCTTTCAGCCCAGATGCTGCAGGCTATGTTCTAGCTAGTGCCTCTAAAATTCTGAGACTGTCTTCGTCTCAAACTACAGCTGACCTTCGTCCATATGCCTGTTTCCTGCAACTCTCCTATGCAGCGTAGCCTTTTTAAACACTTGGGACCAGTTCCCCAGAACAGTTTAGGATTAACCCATGGTCAGAATACATGGTTAGAATTCGTAAAGACTATATTTCGGCATTGACTTGAGAAATAAGTTATTGGCTTAGTACACTGTATTTAGATTAACAATATACATTTGCAAAGAGTTTTTTGACACTAGTCAAACTTACATATATATTTATTGCATTGTAGTTTGTGTTTAATTTTTTTGAAGCAGGAAAACAAGTCTTAGAAAAGAATTATATATTAATCAAGTATACAAGTGTACAATATGCTATTTTTAATATAGAAATAAAAATGAAGATTAAATGTTATGTAATGTTGTCTTGTATTCTTATTTGTTTCTTGCTTTACTTTACAGTTATTCATTTTTTACACTTTAAACACATTAAACACTTGATTTCTGGTTGTGAACATTTTTAAATCTAATTTTCTCCCATTTTTTCTCCCCAATTTAGCTAGGCCAATTGTCACATTTTTTGGTCCTGTGTCTTTACAATGTGTTTTTTTTTTTAGTCTGTTTAATAATTATATCTCCATTACTAAAACAATTTAATTGTAATATACAACCACAATTCCCAAAGACATTGTCTAAATGACAATGTATGATGTAAGTAAATAAAAATGTAAGTTTATATATAAATATAAACAATAAATACAATAAGTTGCAAATCTTATAAACCCATATTATATTCACTTTAGGAAGTAACACATCTCAAAAAATGTGACAGAAGTAACAAAAACTGAACTAGAAAAGGCGTTTTTTCCACCGGCATGGTGCCTGTGATGGTGGCAGAAGCCGTCCCCCCGGCTTCTGTTTACGCCCACATTCACTTACGCAGTGAGTGACTCCTTGAAGTAGTGGAAACACAGACCGCAGGAACCGGCTCCAGCACCAGCACTTTGTTGGTGGAAAAGAGGTATTAGTGTAGCGCTATGTGGCAGCATTCTATGGGGCAGCATTTACTAGCGCTATGTGCTGCTAACTGCTGCTAGCACTGCTGCTAACCGTGTTTAGCGCTGCTGCTAAGTGCGCAGTTGAAAATATTGGAAATCTAAGCTTACTGTAAATAAACAAGCGCTTTATTCACCCAAATAAACCGTTTTCAGGAGAGAAATGTGTGTAAAATAACATCCAGCTCTTGTTTGAAAATATTTTTTAAGAAGTTTTTAGAGTTTTACTGGTAGTGCGCCTTATAGTGCATAAAATATGGTGCATAAAAAGAGCCACAATAGAAGCAATGTACAACTACCGTACATAACTGAGTATAATAAGAGCATTTTAGAACGTCAGAGTCTCTCAGAAGCACAAAAGAGCAATGATTTACCATCTGCAAATGTGTATAAAAATTATGGATTGCAATGATTTTTGATATCCCACCACAAACAGCCCATAATATCATCAGAAGATTTAGAGAATCTGGAGAAATCTTTGTGCACAATGGAGAAGGCAGACAGTAAATATTGAATGTTGGTGATCTCCGGGCCCTCAGGTGGCAATGGTCTGAAAATCACTTGGTTGTAAAATTGACATTTTACAAAATGCTATATATATATATATATATATATATATATATATATGTGTGTGTATATGTATATATATATGTTTAAATGTATGTATGTGTGTGTAATGTTTACATACACATAATGTTTACACAGTTCACAAAAATAAATCTATGTAATTTACCCCCAGAGAGAGGGGGCATATATATATATATATATATATATATATATATATATATATATATATATATATATATGCCCCCTCTCTCTGGGGGTAAATTACATAGATTTATTTTTAATATGGATTAAATCTCTACCTCTCAGATCCCCTCCTTTCTCTCTATATCTGAATATAAATAAAATCACATTGAGATGGTCTTCCATTTAATTCTATTGTATTCATTACTGAAGGTTTCAGTGCTAAGAATGAAAAATGTGATTTATCGTAATTATGGTATTGTCTTTTTAATTGTCTGTCCAGTTTAAATGTCATTACTTCTCTAGTGACTTGCAGACAGGTATAGTTAACATGCTAATTAAAGAGCAGTTCACAGGACAGTCCACTGGGATTCACACTGAGCAGCTCATTTAACACTGTGCATGATGTGTTCCTTCTTCTGAGCTTATAGCGACCTCTGCTGGTTTTGGGATGTAACTACATTTAAACACTAAAAATGGTCAAAATAATGGGCAAATATAATGAGCTGTGCTGGAAATTCGCCCTCCATGGCAGGAATGAATGGACTGTCAAAAAAATCACCTCCATCACTTCTCGTGAAAATTCTGTATATTTAAAACCCTCTAAATGATGAAATTGAGTTGTAATACTACTACAGGGTGGAGCGGGATACAATAGGCCAGCATGTAAAATAGTACTTCATGAAATAACGATGTACATCTATACATCTGCCCTCCTGGACAGTAGCCACTTTAATACCTATATAAGCACACGTTTATACATGCACCTCTTGCACATGTTTTATTCATCATTGCACTGCCTTTTTATCTTCCTTTTATCTCTCTATTTTCACAGATTTTCTATTTATCGTATACAGTGATATGTGTATATTTGCAGATTTTTTTTTTCTTTGTTTATATTCTTGCATTTTTTGTTTTAATCTTGTTTTTATCTATAGTTGACGATATTATTTATAGTTAATATATTATAATTTATAGTTATTGTTAATAATTACAATTTGTAGTTTATTCATGCTCTTTTTCATTAAAAAAAGTTGGAATTTAAGAAAAAAAGTAATTTTAGGTAATATTTTATCTGAACATTGTGTTGCAACTTAGAAGAGAACCTACTAATACTCTTGAAAAAACTTTCATAATCTCAAAACAATTATACTTTTTCTAAAATATATATATATATATATTTTTTTTTATTAAATTATTCGTTTCATCCCTACCTGCACTTGTGTCCGCCTTTATTTATTTATATATATATAAATAAATAAATAAATAAATAAATAAATAAATATATATATATATATATATATATATATATATATATATATATATATATATATAACAAAGATAAACAAATAACAAAAAACACGTAATAATAAAGTAAACCAAAACAAAGGAGAGGAACTAGTGAACATAAACTAAACAAACAAGAAGTACTAATGATATAAACAAAGGGAGGCTAACAAACGAGAAACTAAACATAGCTAATAACATAAACTTACTAGAGAATATATATACAAGGGAAATAAACTATAAACGTGAAAACAAGAAATAAACGAGAAACAAATGACTAAGGTTATATACAGGGAGCTAGGGAACATGGAGCTAAACAAGAAACTAAACTAGACAAGGAGAACTAAACTAAGCAGGGCAAGGGAGAAAACAATGGAAATAAATAGGAAACTAGAAATATACAGAAGAGATAAACAGAGGTAAACACAGAGCAAGGACTAGGGCTATGAAACGCGGTGAAGCAACAGAGAGACAAAACAACAGGGAAAGGTGCAAAGACCGACGGAGACAAAGTGGCAGAGGAGGGCTATTTAAAGAAACAAGAAACACACTATAATTAGAAACACCTGGGGAAGGGGCGGAGCTACAAATGAGAAACACGTGGTGGAAATCTACTGACAAGAGACACAAAAGAGCACAGGTCACGTGGGAATAACACAGAGACAAGACCAGAATATGACAAAATGACAATAATTCTTTTTAATAATCCTTGTTATTGTTAATAATCTGCTTTTCTAATCCATTAAAATAGCAGCCCCAAACCATATGTTCATGATTCTCTCTATAATATTGACCACAAGAGCTTCGGATATGTTAAAATTATATTACAAATTATATTACATTTTGCGAATGCTTTTATCCAAAGCAACTTACAAATAATGATGTACATTTAGCATGCTGAACAATCCATCAGTTCTTCCTCTCTGTGGTTTAAATAGATCTCCCAGAATTTTTGTGTTACTGGTTAGTGCCTTCTTTGATCCACTGCCACTAACAGCATGGTATGATCATGTACACCTGGTATGGCATGCAATACTTCAATAAGGCCATCCTGCCTCCCAGAGCCCAATGATGTGACCCCAACTGCTTAACCCTTGTGTGGTGTTCATATTTTTGATACTCGTTTACTTTGTTACTTGTATTTAATTCAGCAAAATTGAGCAATTCGACATTAAAATGTTTTACACATGCTTGCTTCAACTAAATTGCAAGCAATATAAACAGCTTACATGGTTAATATTTGTCCTTTACCTTTATGTTACATTTCTTTCAAAAAGTGCTACTCTTTTTTTATTAGTTTTTTAATAAAATGTAAAAAAAAATTAATTAAACTCAAGATATGAGTAGAAAATTTGTTTAGTTTCAAATTTACAAATGAAGCAATGTTTATTATCCCTTGGCCAAACATACTGTATGTAATTTAAATGGTTAGGGGGGCGGTGGGGGGTGTACAGTGTGTGTTTATTGAAAATGTGTTTTGATATATGTTTTTCACAAAAAATGAGCCAATGCCAATGAGTTTGAGTTAGAAAAAATATTTTTTTAGTATCATTTGATGAAAAATGAAAACGGGTCCCACAGACCCGAACACCACACAAGGGTTAAATTACTCAAATTGCAGTCAGAAAAGAAAGCACACACAACAGGACCTTACATGTTATAGATATACAGTATAGTCAGTGAAATACAGTGATTGTTAACGTCTCATATATAGCAGAACATAAAAAAAACGTCACTTGCATGTCTCACAATGTCAAAACTACCCACCATGTTTCCTGTCTGTTCATTCCTTCTGAGTGCAATTATGATGATTTATGATGATGAGTGTATATAGGCCACAAGAGAGAGAAATACATGAACACACACAATCAAAACTGCTTATTTCCAGCTTTCCCTACAAACAGCTAAGTAGTGTTTATAAGGTGGGCAGACTGACCTACTCAAGAGCTCTGAGCTATAAGCAATTTACCACTCAAATATATGTCAGTAATACCTCTTTGTCTTTTATAGAAATCTTGATCTAAGAATCCTTCGTTATAACGCAATATTACTTATTCGAATGGGGTGGCAGTATTCTTCTTCTTCCTACAGATACACAACGTTTGGGATATATTATTTCCTTGTTTTCTTTTCATCACTCATTTTTACCATTTCATTTTATTATTATATAATAAATATATTTTTGCCCCACTTAGTCCCTGCTCTGACAGCCACCAATCTACATGTACCCCTTCAGTGCATAAGGGCATATATCCTATATATTTTATCCTATGTATTTCTGCTCTAATTATGACTCTAATTGTATGATTTCATTATCCAAAATATTATTCCCCCATTAAGCTTTTTTTATCCCTTATTATTATAGATTTAAACAGGCTGCTTTTGTTAATATGAATGTTCTGTGTTAATCAGCTCTGCTTTGATTGGCTGCTCTATATACTGAGCTTCATTGGAAAAGCAGTACAGCCTGGATCACCCCACTAATAAATTCAGAGTAAAAGGGCAGGGGGTAGATTGGGCACCCAAGATGCTGTTGTCAGTTCATCTGCTTCCTTGGAGCCTTTGACTGTTCACTTGTTTGATAATGCATCCCACTCCAAGATAGGTGCCATTGGAACCATATAAACAATGATTTGTAGGGGACATATTATGCAAAACTCATTTTATGCATGCTTTTGTATTATAACTTGGGTCTCAACTGCCCCTATAAACACTCCAAGCAGGAAAAAAAAAACGTCCATTCATCCATCTATTCGTTTTCTGTGAATCTGTTAGTTTTACATAGTTTGGTGTCAGGAATCATATGCTTTGTTTGGATGACTCTCTCATTGTAACGTCACAATAAGGAAACCAACATAGAACAACCCTAGCACCACCCCTCACCTGTCAACCACCACCATCTGCCATTTCAGTCTGCTGGTTGAGAACATTGGACAGTACACAGCAGGATTAGCCAGCAGACTTCGTCTGATGGGGGGATCTGTACCTACTGTTTGTGGCAGGTCAGCAGATAAGGAAGATGTAAATACTTTCAAATCAAATAATGAGTTTTGTGCTTCCATCTAAGGTTAATCATGTATAGAGCTGGTGTGATCTCTTTGTGTGAGAATGATTTTTGCAAAGCACTTTATGAACATGTTTTGTATACCCCATAGACCTTTTCTAACTTGTATAAATCGAGTTATAATATGTCCCTTTTAATGTTGTAACATGTTTTTTATAGCCATTTAGTCTTTTGTAAATTACAAGTAACAAATAACAAATACTTTGTTACTGTACTTAAGTAGAAATGTATTTATCTATACTTTACTGGAGTGACTTTTTTTCAGATTAATTTTAACCTTCCTCCTTACATTTTCACACAATTGTCTGTACATTCTATTCCTTACATTTTAAAAGTAGCCTTGTTACTCCTATTTCATTTCGGCTTGATTTCATTTTGGCATTCATAACCAATATTTAGATAAATCTCTTCATCAGGATAAAGTTAATCTGATTGTGGTTGGATGAGATGTATAAACATACTCCATTCCGACACCCTATTGGTTTATACGCGAGCTATCGCACCTGCACATGTCACGCCCACACTCCAACAAGAACATAGCAGACGTATGTAGCCTAGTATAAAGAAGATCTGTGTAGAGACTCAAGAGAACTTGATCTCTCAAAATAAAAAAAGCTTCTTAAATATATCTGCATTGTACTAAAATGCATTCATGAAACAGGGAGCCTAGTGCATCCCAAGTTTATCAACATTATCATTGTAATTTAACATTATAGTCACCATGGCTTTTAGAAAAATGTGGTCTTTGGGGGGAAGTGCACTATAGGACCCTGTGGCGTGGCCTAACCTTTTGCCCTTAATGCCCTTTTTTCCCCTTACATTACTTTAAGTAGTAATTTTAGTAGTGGTAAATTTACATTACACTTTTTGCCTTACTAAGCATTGTAAGTGTTAGATTATTTTGCTTATTTTAGGGATAAATATCTTAATCATTCTTACTTAGAATTTGTACCTTATTTTACGTAATTTGAACTCAAAATAAGCACAATCAAGCAGCAATCAAGTTATTCTGATTCTTGTGTCCAAAACAGTGACTTTGTTGCTTGATTTAGGTGTTACTTCACTCGTTTTGAGACTTTGCCATTGCTTTTTGTAAGAAATCTTACTAAGAAAATGTTGCTTACCCCATTGGCAGATTTATTTTGCTCAATATACATATATTTGTCTTAATTTGCATATAGTTTGTCTAGTTTTTGCCAATGGATTTTTTTGCAGTGCAAGCCCTACTCGTTTCTTGTGCCTGAAAGACACCCACCAAACTATTTACATGTACTCCCTTGTGGTGGGTGCACAAGCTGTAGTTTTAAACTTATCTTTTTATCTTTTCACTTATCTTTTTTACTTTTTAGTTTACGCGCATCAGGGAAATTCATAGCTATTTTATCTAGATTGATTTCGTCGCCAAATCCAAAAATGACACTCAAACTTTAACACTACGTACTGATTTGGGAGGGCGGGGCATTGGCCGTCTCTTCTGATGACTGACAAGACAGCTACCCAATCGCAGACGCGGATGTGTGCCGTATCCATGGCGTTTCCAGGGAAGTGATCTTAGAAAAAAATGTGAGCGCCGCCTCTCAGCCGGACCACGCCGCGCGCAGCGAGAGAGAACCGGTGAACTGCGAGCAGCCGTAAGCGCCTTTACCCGCTTTCTATCAGCCCAGCGCGGCCTTACTATCAGAAAAACACGCTGTAGTTCAGCTGATGTCCTCTTTACCTCTGTCCCCTCCAGCGGGGAAGCGCGGGGAGCAAACCCCACACTGTTAAACCGCTGCCCGCCTGGAGGAAGAGACGAGGCCGCGGTGCTCAGCAAGATGAGCCAGTTAGCTTAGCTTAGCTATTGAGCTAACTTAGCCGGCCTGAGGGAACTTTAGCCCGGTTGTTTGATCCGGGAACTTGCTTATTATCGGAGCTCGAGCTGTCAGCAACCAGGCGCGCTCCAAATTAACCCTTCAGTTCTGTCACTGCCACAGTTTAACACTTTATATCTGCCTGATTCCCAAACAGCTGGGCTAACCTGTTAACTGGGCAGGCTATCTACATTTAGCTTAGCACTTGGTACAAGCTAGCGACGTAGGTTAGCTAGGTAACGTTAGTTAGGTGGCTAACGCTAGCTTAGCTAAGTTGTGAGACTTGGTGTGAACTTTAGCTACCCAATATTATAACGACAGCTGCATTATGAGCTTTATTTGTGTAGTTAAGGTACATCAGAAATGTATATATTTATAGTTTATTAATTGTAAAGAATCTGCTGTCGCCGTTTGTCTTTTTTTCGAGCTAGGTTAGTTAAGCTAGGTTAGCTAACTTGGCTGGCGAGTCGGCATGTGGCGAGAAGTTGTAGCCGTGTCTAAATTCAGCTGTGGAGCTGAGTCTGTTCAACTTCAAGTTTAGTCAGACTGAAGTGTTAGTATAACTAGCACTGTATAGTACACGCTTTCTCACAGCAGCCTTGCAGTAATATAGCCTGCTAGTTAGCTAGCTAGTAACCGTGACTTGGCTGGGAGAGACAGTGGAAGGAAAACCCCCATAAGAGGTCCCTATAAGAGAACTGCTTACGTTAGCTACCCACTGTGACTGTAGCAGTTATCTAGCTAGCGGTTAAAACAATGGCCGTGTTGTTTGGCAAACCGTTTAGCCCAAAATTACACCAGCTGTACTAACTAGAAGTCTAACTAGAGGAAACAATTTTTTTACCAATATTATCTCAAATGACACATTTCTTTATGACAGCCTATTGTTAATGTCAGATATATAGATCCACTAAACCGTCCTCACTGGTAATTTTAAGAGGACCACATATCCTTAATGTTTTTGACTAGTAAAATGTTATTTTGATTTTGGCATTTCTAGAGTTAGTACTTAATAGTAAAAATTAATTATAGAGTTTAATAACTTAAGTTTTTATTAGTAAACTAATACTCCAAGTAAATACTCTTAATGTCGAAATAATAATGTACAAGTCAAATTTACATTGAATGGATTTGTAGATGTAAAATTATTAGTTAATAATACTAATTGTTTTTTTTGTTTACTTATTACTAATTTACGTATTTTTCACTAGTAAAAAGTGTTTGCAGATATTTACAATGTAATTCCTTTTTAGTAATTATAAGCATGTGTAACTGATGTTTCTACTAGTAAGAATTTAATCAACAGTTTTTCTTTTATTGATTTGCTCCTTAGCTAAAGTTTAGTTGAACTGTACAGTTTGAAATACTTTGATGATGCACGCGATTTGTTTAGATCACAGAGCATGTAAGTAATATGTTTTTTTTTTTTTTTTTTTTTTTTTTGGCTACCAGTGCTTTAAAAATGTAAAAATTCAAAATGTACAGGAACGGATGAAAGCAAAAAAGCAAAAACAAATAAAAATCATATTTTATAGGGCCCTATATATTGTAAATCTTTTATTTGAATGTGGCAAAAACGTTTAAAAAATAATTTGACATTGCACAAGACATTGCATTTCTTGTGATGACGTTTGTGCATATGTACAAAGCAATATTGATGCTGAACGTGTATTGTGCAGCCCTAGACAGTATTAATGCAAATCAATGTTTTATCAATGTATTTATTAACATTTTTAATAGTTGCAATTAGAATTTCAGATATGTTCAGTTTTAGATCCATGTAATATCACTTTAGATATCCATTTAATTTAATTTAAAATTTAGGTTTTGGGATTGAGATATGGTGTTCTGGTATTGATTTGTCAGGAGGCTTTATAAACATGAAGATTTTTTATTAAAACAGTTACAGAGGTCTTACACTACAGATTTTACTGTTTATTACTAAAAGGGCCTTTGTTGCTGTTGTCATTTTAGACAAAAACTGTGTCCCATACTATAAGCTAATTTTATTAGCATTGGTTAGCATTAGCTTGGCATTGTGTGTATAGTTGCATTAAGTCTGCTTTAGGCAACTCCAGGGGAATTAGCTTAGTCATTTAACATTTTTGCTGACTACAGACAAATGCAGATTAAAAACACCACCCTAAAGTTATTTATCTATGTGCTTCTATTCTATACATTTGTTGTCTTTGTGAACCAACTGCTAAGCTTATCTTAGCTGCACATGGTGTCTAATGATATGTTCATATCTAAAGCTTTAGCTGCCCCTTCTCTCACTCTCCCTTTCCATTAGGTCTCTGATAACGACACGCTGAAAGATGGCGGACGACCCGAGTGCGGCGGACAGGAACGTGGAAATCTGGAAGATCAAGAAGCTGATCAAAAGTCTTGAAGCTGCCAGAGGGTGAGGGCACCTGCCACACCTCTCTCATGACAATTTTTGTGGTGGTGGGGGTGGGGGTGGTGTCTCCAGCTTTTAGAGCAACTAGACTGAGCCTGCTGCCAGCCAGCTTTGCTGACAGCTGTTTAATGCGGTGTGAGGAATATGGAATATGGCACGAGGCCTTGCGTTTAGTTTAGGGTATTTATGATAACATAAGCCACCCTGGCAGCTGGCAGAGCAATTTAACCACCCAGCTTCTAAGTAGAGGCTTGGAAGGATGCTAAATAACCCCTGAAAGCTGAAATTTTGGAGTGATACAATGGTAATGTAACAATGTTCCGCCCCTTAACCCACTTAGAATGGTCAGCTGTTGCTCAGTGGAAAGGTTTGGCTGTGTTCCATTCTAATGTTGGGAGGTTTTACTGTACAGCTGAGGTTACTACAGCTGCTGATCACTAAGGTCTTTTTTTGTGTTGTCGGTAATTTTAGTATACCTCCATTTCTTTTTCAAATAAAAAAAATTAAAATTATTAAGATATTGACAGTGTTTTGATGTGCTTTGTTTGATTTGTTGGAAGCTATTGGTTATTTAAATGATTAATGTATTGTATAAATTTAAAGTCTGTGGCGTAAAATCGTCCTAAAACGACAATGTAACGTATCGCAGTAATGTCTAGGACAGTGTAACGTTCAAAGAAATTGGACCAGACCAGGTTTATTTTTGTCTATAAACATATCTTGATTTATAGGCTTTTTAGTATGTAGAGAGGCACTGAAATCTCTACATCACTGAATATTTGTTTAAAATGCATTTGGTATTCCAATATAAACCTTGTAATATGTCTGAGTATTGCCATAGACTTTCTTTAGGGGTGTGTAAGTAACATTCAAGAGGTCATCTGTGAATCATCAAACATAATTTCAGTGAGCAATTATACCTCAGTGCCTCTATTATTAGTGATCTGTTGTGTAAACGCGTTATGTTATTGAGAATTGAGTTCTGGTGCTCTAGTGCCTGCAGGCTCACTCTCAGCTTATCTAGGGTCAAAGCAGAATTACTAACCTGCACTTATATTGCGAATGTTAACTTACTAATGCTTACCAGTCACCTTTTGTGTTTTTTTTTTTTTTTTTTGTTCCTGTTTTTTTGTAGGAATGGTACCAGTATGATCTCCCTAATCATCCCTCCAAAGGACCAGATCTCCCGTGTGGCTAAGATGCTGGCTGATGAATTTGGCACAGCCTCTAATATTAAGAGCAGAGTGAACAGACTCTCAGTGCTGGGTGCCATCACTTCCGTACAGCAGAGACTCAAACTCTACAATAAGGGTGTGTATGCATGTGTTTGATCTGCACCAAACTAAAATGTTTTGACTTAAACTGAACAAAATGTGCTAAACACTTTTCGCAGGTTTTCATTAATTTTGCCACCGTTTTCACTATTGCATAATTTAAATTGCCTAAATGTATTTATTTTTTTCGCTTTTTAAAGAAAAAGCCATTAGAAACTGATAATTACTTTTAAATAGTAAACACAGAACATTTTAACACGCTTTTTGTTATTTATTTGTATTAGTTTTAAAGTTATACTGGGGGTTATCTTGTCTCTCTGTAGGTTATACATATGTATATCAGCAGATATGTACATGTGTAATAATCCATATCAGCCCAGAATTCCCACATTGGCTCTCACATCCCTATATATTTTGCAGTGGTGTCTCAAAACTATTGCTTATTTATTCACAATTATTGCCAATCATTATGCCTCACGTTTCTATTAAAAATTCTGAAGTCGTAAATAGACATTGTTTCAAACAAAGATGCAGACACTGCAGCAGGCATTTGATGATTTGAGCTGTTTAGCCATGATTCTGAGTTGATTATGAGTTGAATTACTGGCTAAATGGATGAAAGACCAAAGTCCCTAAGTCTACAATGCCTTGTGGCTGTAGGTAGTCATTTTGTATGTCTTTTAGCTCACACAGATGTCTTTTTGGCACTCTTTCTTTATTTTAAACCAATATTTCTGACTATTATTTTGAAGACAGAAGATCAAAAACAGAAGATCAGTTTATGCGATAATGTAATATAAATCAAGAAAATGTTTTAAGTAATTAAATTGGTAGTAAAGATGTACCAGTCCTTTGGGGCATGCATTCGTACAGAGAACACACAGTATTTCAATGTATTGGTGTATTTTCTACAGAAATGTGGAATTAATGGCCTTTTTGTTTTTCTTTTCAGTGCCTCCCAATGGTCTGGTTGTGTACTGTGGCACCATTGTAACGGAGGAGGGCAAAGAGAAGAAAGTCAACATTGACTTTGAACCCTTTAAACCAATCAACACATCCCTGTATTTATGTGACAACAAGTTCCACACAGAGGTGAGACCTCCATTAAGATATTTGTAAATTTGACTGGTCTGAAAACTAACCTACATTTTGCATTTTCTCACAAAATATAACTGCAAATGCACATTGTTAATGTGAAAAAAATGAATAAATAAAATGCGTTCTGCTGATCTGCTCCTTTTTTGACCGTGGTCAGCATTTTATGAGCCAAACACATGAACCTGTCTCACTCTTGTACACCTTTAGGCTCTCACTGCATTGCTCTCGGATGACAGCAAGTTTGGGTTCATTGTGATTGATGGTAGTGGCGCCCTCTTCGGAACTCTGCAGGGCAACACGAGAGAGGTGCTGCACAAGTTCACTGTGGACTTGCCCAAAAAGCACGGTAAAATAACAAACATCTTCTCTTATTGTCTCCTTTTAATTTCTCTTCATTAAATCTGATAGAAGTACTTAGATGGCTGTTAGTTTAATCATACTGTTATATATATATTTTTATATATAATATTTACCAAATATTTATTTACCTACTGTCTACCTCAGATTCAGTATTGTAATTAAATCAGGCACTGGTTAGTTTTCAACCTCTGTATAGTATTCACGCTTGGATGTGAACTAAAACTACCACACTGGAACATTTTGAGAGGTGGTGGTCTGGTTCCTGTCTACCTGTGTGTATGGAGGTGCTGTTATCAAATCATTGGTTGTTGTATGACTGGTCAAAATAATTGTCAAGTTCATTCATATTCATATGTGAACCAACATACAAGTTAGCACCGTGAACAATATCATGGTCAGCAAACATGTTTTTTGGTCATGGTCCATATATTGGTTGACAAGTTGATTTTATATAATTATTCCTTATTAGTATTAGTATTATTGGCGTATACAGGTGTATAAATAGATGTAACACATTCACGTTTTAGTTCAAGTCAGTAGAGTGTAATCAGTGTAATCCCATGTACAGTTTGTAAATAGGACATTAATATTGATTTAATGAGAACATGCCCTCAATGTATCTGCACAGTGTCAGTGTTTTGAACATATCTGCCTGTCTGGGACCTTTGCTCACCAGTTTGCTCTTTGCTGCTCTTTTTCAGGCAGAGGAGGTCAGTCTGCTTTGCGTTTCGCCCGTTTGAGAATGGAGAAGAGACACAACTATGTGAGAAAGGTGGCAGAGACGGCCGTCCAGCTGTTTGTTTCCAACGACAAGGTCAACGTGGCTGGGATGGTTCTTGCTGGATCAGCTGACTTCAAGACTGAGCTTAGTCAGTCAGACATGTTTGACCCGGTATGTATCACTTTAAATGCTAGAAGTCGCTGCGTTGTGACTTCAGGCTTGAGTGAGGTTTTTTTATTAAAATTATACAAGCTCGAATCCGATGTCTAGATACTTTTGGCTTCTTGAGTGTATGTTTTAAATGATTGATTCTGTTTCTGGTGTATTTCTATGGCCTCACATCGATGTCAAAAGTCGAGGGCGCAAAAATACAAGTCGGAGGTGCAAAAATAACGGGTGGAAAAAAAAATGAACCAGCATGTTTTAAAATTGTGAGTGTGTAAATTGACTTCTTGTGAGCACAAATGTGAAACTAGAGAGCAAAAAAGGGGAATCATGTGCTCGCGGAAGAAAATGTTTCTCCTCTCATGTTTCTACCTCCACAAACCGGAGGAGGGCGGGGACAGAAAGATGGCAGGAGAGTTAGCGCTCTCCGGCGTGCCGACTCTGCTCTATTCTGTCTGCCCGGTCTCTCGTCTGTATCAACCGTGTCTCGTCTGTAGCTCTAGGCGCTAACCCAGGCAGACCGATCCGGCAAGACGATCGCCGGAGAACGGGCTGTTTGGATTGTAGCATAGCCAGTTAGCTAACCCTCCTGCCGTCCTTCTGTCCCCACCCTCCTTCGGCTTGTGGAGGTAGGCGGTCTGTCACGAACCCCGGGGATATCAGCCAATAGCTAAGGGAGGCAACCTTGGACCCACCCCCAAACTGTCAAAACCACCCCTTTTTAAAAACTCAAGCTCAAAAAAAAAAAAGGGAAAAAAAAAGCACCTGAGAGAAAAAAAATTAAGCTTGAGAGCAACATTTTCTTCAGGACGCACACGATTCCCTTTATTTTACTCGCTAGTTTCACATTTGTGCTCACGAGAAGTTAATATACACTCTCAATTTTAAAACGCACTGTTTAATTTTTTTCACCCGTTATTTTTGCACCCTCGTCTTTTAACATTGATGTGACGCCATACATTTTACCCAATCAGTTTGAGAAAATCAAAACGTTATGATGCAGTTCAATTGTAACACAAGACTTTACTCATGTCCAGCCTAAGTGTGAAATTCTTGCAGCCAGTGTGAATCTGGTTGTTTTTTGAAATGTTGTCCTCTCTGCTTGCATACAGAGGTTACAAGCGAAGGTGCTGAAACTCGTTGACATTTCTTATGGAGGGGAGAATGGGTTTAATCAGGCCATCGAACTGTCTGCCGAGGTGCTGTCCAACGTCAAATTCATCCAAGAGAAGAAACTAATAGGTAATAAATCTTAAAATGCACTTGAAAGAGGGTTGCCTGGTGAAGGCTTTGTGATAAGTCTCACTCGGTGTCTGTTCCTTTTTGTTTTTAGGACGCTACTTTGATGAGATCAGTCAGGACACAGGAAAGTACTGTTTTGGAGTGGAAGACACACTCAAAGCGCTGGAGATGGGAGCTGTGGAGATCCTCATCGTTTATGAGAACCTGGACACTATGCGATATGTTTTGCGCTGCCATGGAACTGAGGGCACTACGCTGGAAAATGGTACATTTCAAGGTTCTTTTACTGTTAGAAATGTTGCAGATAAACTCTCATAGTTATTTGGCAGATCATTAAGCCAATGGTACATGAAGCATCCCAAAGAAACCCCCAGACACTGATTTGCTTTAAGATGTAGTATTCATTTTATGCTGGCTTGCCACATGTCGTTGGACAGGAGCTAGTATCTGACACCATGAATTTTGCTGTGTTCAATGGAAGTTATAGAATGCTATAAGAGTTGATTGTCAGTTGTTCAGAATCATTCACAAGATCTCCTCACAACTTGTACAGGTTTGGGAGTTTCAAAATTATTATAAAGGTATTGCACTTTAAATAATTCACTTTGTCTTTTTAATCATTAGATGAGAAGACTCTGTATCTGACACCAGAGCAGGAGAAGGATAAATCTCACTTCACAGACAAGGAGGTAAGTGTGTTACGTGTTTCAACTAAGCCTACATTTCTGAAATTGTACTGCCTCACTGTGTTTTGATAGTGATATTGTGGTATTCTCAACTGCATATCCTCTGACTCGATCTGTCTCTTTGCAAATGTTTTAGACAGGGCAAGAGCATGAACTCTTAGAGAGCATGCCACTGCTCGAGTGGTTTGCCAACAACTACAAGAAATTTGGGGCCACGCTGGAGATTGTGACAGACAAGAGCCAGGAGGGGTCGCAGTTTGTGAAAGGATTTGGCGGTATTGGAGGTAAGATAAATATTGTTCATAGACACTTAGTGGCTCTAATGCAGGGTTATACTGGAGTGAAAGTCTATCAAAGTGATTATTCATTGTATAAATTGAATCATTTACTTAACATTTACTAAAGTGTAATCACGTTATCCCAAATATGTTTAAATTGCAAACTTACCTTTTCCGTCTGTGCATACTTATCTTCTTCTCTTTTAGGAATCTTGCGGTACCGGGTGGATTTTCAGGGCATGGAGTACGTGGGGGAGGATGATGAGTTATTTGATTTAGATGACTACTAGGTAGTCGGGACTGACAAACCGGAGATTTTTCAAAAGTCAAGGATCTCTCCCTCTACCGCTCGGAGAATGGATGGGGAGGAGGGTGAAGGCAGGGAGGGTGAATCGATGACGAGGAGATTACGACGCGAGGGTGAAGCGAAATGGTATCTACATGTATGTATCCCTGGCATTAGAAAACAGTGACTCCATCTCCTGACTGGATGAAGCTGACTGGGTTTTGCTCCTTTCTACACCTCATTAATGCATCACAACAACAGTACCAACTTGATGAACCCCTCTTCCTGCCCTGCCTTGGCTCTCCAGATGAAATGTATACTGATAAGCTTTTGTAAAACCCTATCCCCAGTTTTCTTTGTTAGGGCTGCACAATATCTCAAACAATATCAGAAAATCTGACCAAAAAAAATTCTGTCACCTTTGTGTCAGTATTGCAAAGGCCAAACCATGATAAACAATATATTGTGCAGCCCTTTTTTTTTTTTTTTTTTTTTTTTTTTTTAAACTTTCTTCTTTATAATTTTGCTGGCCTCTGCTGCTACTGCTGTGCTGTTTTGAGTGTATGGTATTTAGGAAAGGTTTCCTAGAGAGGGGATTGAGTCTAGTCCTGGACAACAATGCATTTTGAATGGAGAGTCTCTATTGAAAAGCTACAGTAGTCCAGGACTGTACTTAAATCAACACACTTTTTTTTTTTTTTTTTTGGTCATAAGTAAAGTATGCGACAAAAAGGAATGACTTCAATCTGTTCTGTGTTCACAGCAACCTTATGCTCTTTTGTCCATACTAGCACTTCTGTTCTTCTGTGTTTTTTTTTTTTTTTTTTCCCTCCTTTGTTTTTTGGTGGGCCTTGTTTCTGCTGGATATCAGTATAGTGGTGATTCGTTCCAGGCCAGCTAAATTCTACCTGCCCTGCTCCTCCTGTCCCAGTGTGCACATGACCTGACCGTGCACCTGAAGATGTCTTCCCCACAGAAGGACCATCTCTGAGCTGGATCTCCTTTCCAGTTCTGCTGCATTTATGTAAAGAAGGCAGGTTTGCATACGCCACTTATATGCTTTACCACCCCAGAACAAAAAATGCCCACCCCATCCTCATACGAGCCATGTTTGCGTGCCTGAACTGTGTGATGTGTGTGGAAAAAAATAACTGATGGCATAGTTCACCAGAGTCTGGACCTTTTTATTGTATGCCTTGTGGTATTTTAATGATTTGGACTTTTAAGCTTTGGAGCTTATAGCTCTTCTTGACTGAACAGGCCAATTGAAAAGCAGATAGGATTCTAATCATGGTGGAGGGGCTCTCCGCTTAACTGGACTATTACAGCATGGATGTGCGACTCTTATTTAGGGTTTACGTCCATCCTTTATGTCTGTAACCACCCCCCTTATGTTAGTTAACTAGAATTCAAGCCCTCCACTTTGCCAAGTCATTTAGTAGCAATATTCAGATTAGGTTTGGGGGGTAAAGATGAGAACATACTGGACATGATCAGTAATTGTGGCACGGTCTCATTTATTTTTATTGTTTTTTTTTTTATTTGTCAGATTTACTAGGCAGCAGGCAAACCCAATGATGTAGTCTAATAGGAGAGAAGTAATCACAACAAAGAGGCTCCCTATTTTAACAGATATTTTCTGTATTCATCTCCTTGCTCAATCCATCAATATTTTGTATAAATCATTTGTTACATAAGGTCACAGATGTATTAAACGTTCTCATTGTTTGCAAATGTCTTGTCTTTTTTTATTTACTAATTATAAAGTTTTATTCACTGTACTATACTTGTGTAGACATAGTCGCCACCAAGGCACCAAGGCTGCCAGGTTGAAGGCACTGAACCTACATGTTACTGATGTTGCAACTTGGCTGTGTGAACAAGCACTAGTCTGGATCACTTTACCCATCTCAAATAATCAATGCCTTGTTAACCCAGCTGCGTATAGACCACTCTACCAAGCGTACCAAAATATTTACTAGCATTTTACTCCGTCTCTGTTCATGGAGCTTTCTTAAAAGGATACCAAGGCTGTTCCCTGCTATTGTGTTCCATACCTGGCAACCCAAAGAATGGATCAGAGACTAAAACAAACCGATGTCCAGGCTGTAGCAGAAAGTTCAAAGATCATAGTGAACCCATGAAGACTGAAACCCTGCAAGAAAAAAAAAACTGCTTAAACTTAGCATGTTTCGTTAATATATGATGACACATCTGGTTCTTTAAATGTTACGTTTTTTTTCTCCATATGATCTTCAATAATTTACAAAAAGAAGAAATAGTTTGTTTTTACAGCTTTACCAGTAAAAAGGTCATGTTAATGGTTTTTGACACACCCTTAACATCCAAATGAATAGAGGTAGTGCACATCTCAACATGTAGCTATGTGTTTGAGAAAGGTCCAAGCTAGAAAGTGTGCTATTGGTTCAAGCCAGGGTATTTGCAGATCTTTAAAATATATTAAATTCATTTAGTTAGAAAAGACTTTATTTTGTCCTAAAAAAAACTTAATATGCAATTTAGCTTACTGATTGAGGCTCTGAGGGGGTTCTATTTTAAAGATGAAATCTGGTGTGAAATGGACTTGCGATGTAGTGAAACATAACGAGTACAAACTTCTCTTGAATAGCGTTAACCGGGCAAAGAAATTACTCTTTTTACACCATTAACAAGGTTAAAGTGGATCCACACTTCATTAGTGGAGTTCTGAGGATCCTGACATTTAAAGCAAGGCACTTAAAACTTCAAAGGTGCACAGGTAGTTTGTTATAAAACTCTTTATTCAACACAGTACCTTCAGGTAGTTCTCCCAGTATTACCACCTTAAAAATAAGGTATGTTAAGATGACTGATGATGAAAAGCATGAACAAATTGGTTGCAAAATTTAAAAAAGGCCATTTTTCAGTGCCTTGTTTTAAATGTCAGTGTGGAGCAATTTTGAGCTTGTTAATGGTATAAAAATAGCTATTTCTTTGCACAGGCTACGATATTCCCATATCTTTAGCATTGTAAGCCTGTTGGGAGCATCAGCTAAAAGCGATGTATTTCGGAATACTGGAGGCAAACAAAAGTTTGTACTCGTTATAATGTTCATTTTACCGTTTGCCTTTTTCAGTGCACAAACATTTTTTTGGTAAAAAAAAAAAGTGTCTGACATATTGGTTGTTGGCTAGATAGCTTAGTTAGTTAGCTAATTGTTACAGACCTGGTGTTAATTATTTATGTCTCTAATGGTATTTAAAAGTCTTAAATGTAATGTCCTGCAGATATGCTGGTTCGATATCCCACAATTTATCCTCGAGTGTGTTAAATTTCAAGGCTTTTTAAAGCCTGCTTGGAGCATCAGCTAAAAGCACTGTATTTCAGAATGCTGGAGGTGAATTTCAGGTGAATGAAATAAAAAATAAATAAATAGATTGTTGCTTAGATGGTTAGTTAGCTAGTTATTACAGAGTTGGTGTTCTGTCTCTTATGGCATTTAAAAGTCTTAAATTCAATGTTCCCAATACCTACAGATACACTGATTCAGTATAGCACCATTTATCCTTTGAGGATGATTAATTTTAAAGCTATTTTAACGAGTCTGTTAAATCCAGCCGTCTGAACGTTTCTCGGCATTTAACATCACTCGTACTGAAAACGTGAATCATTTGGGGATCACCTCTGTCTCTAGATCGGGGTTGGAGATAGCCAATCACAGCGAAGGTGCGGGCCACAGCCACGCCCTTGGTGCGCTTTTTTGGTCCAATCAGACGGGCTGAGTCGGCCGCGGTGTCCCGCCCCGCCCCTGCTTCTCCCTTTTTTCGTATGACGTCGCCGGAGCTGCAGGGCTGGGTTTCCATTTTTTGATGCGAGTTTTGGGGAACAACAATATGGAGCCGGACATGGAGGACAAAACGTTGGAGCTGATGGTGAGCGTTGATCTCTGGGCTTTCCAGTTTGTTGAGAAAGAGAACGAAAGGAGAACAGTGTGACATTTAAATGGACGTCGGAAGTGGGGAGGTCTGTGTGGAGCTTTAGCTTTGAGTATCGTTGGCGTTAGATGAGCCCTGACTTGCCTAGCTAGCGATGTAGCTAGTTAGCTTGTTTAGTATATGTGTTTTAAGCTTATTTAAGCGAATAAACTGTGTTTTATAAAGAATCAGGGAAAGCAGAATATGTGCCAGAGGGGTTAAATAGATATAGCTGTTATGTTAGCTATGGAGGAGGCCTGTGAACATCCAGGCAGCTTTTTGCTGCTTCGGTTCCTAATCACTCCTGCTCTGTGCCTTGTTCTTTATGAATCTATAGCTATAACATTAAACCTTATATTTAAAGTTAATATAGCCCAGCGTGTCTGTGATTAAAGACTAATGTGTGGTGGGTAGCTCTGGTAGAACGGTGAAAAGAGAGGAAGTTAGCTTAGCTAACAGCTAGCTTAGCTTAGCTAAGTTGAATTCAGCCGATCCACCGCGACGTCGGTAACCTAGGTTAGCTGGCTATTGAGGCTGCTGCTCCCGTCGCTTTGGCTAGCCGGTGTTATGCCGATTTGTGCTACCCATCCGTATGTGCTGATTGCTTGCTTTTTGCGTATGCGCGGACCCAGAATCTTAACCGCTTCCATGTGTTTTTTTTTTTTTTTTTTTTTTTTGATAATTCACGCTTTTTGTAGAGTACAGCTGTAATACAAGTGTGTTACAAAAATGTGTACAATAGTACGGTGATTTAAAAAAAAAAAACACCACAACAACATGATAAACTTTATTTACTTAACTTAGTACACCTTACTACAACAACACACCATATTGGAGTAACTGGACGGTTTAGACACACATGCAGATTGTGTATTTTTTGGAATTTTAGATAGATGGATAGATAGATGGATCTATTTTTGTTATTGTTTTGAGATGGAAATATTGAAAGTGTAATTCTTCTAATCATTTGAGGCCAAATCAGAAAATTTGGTATAAAACTATTTTTATTTTTTCCATAAAGCACAGTGAACAAGTAATAGGTTTTCGTTCATTTTTCCAATTTTCAAGTTTTTCAGTTCCACACCTTAGATCTAACTTTTAGGAAAGGTTGCACTTTATTTTGATATTTTTTCTCACTATTTTTATTTTGGAACAAAAATCTATAGACATAACCCAACCTACTTTTGTTACAGGATGAAATTTGGAAAAATAGATTAACCAATTTCTCCTTTTACTATACTAAACAGGGGAAAAAGGAACATTGAAGTTTTACACAATGTTTTTTATTATTTTTTTTAGCCTAAAAGGTTTGAAATTTGAATTGGTTAAATGTTACACTGACACAGTAGTTACTGTGAACAAACATGCACTATTTCTTACTCTGTATTTGCTTTTTGGAACTTGGTGAAACAGTCTTATCTAGTTGTGTACCCATTAATGAGTGTTTGAATGACAATGAAGAGCACTTTTAATTTAAAGAAATGTAAGTTTATATACAAGAGTATGAAAAACTGATGGTGTATATAAAAAAAAAATCCACATTTTGGTCTGATACTGTGGTTTAGGGCGTCATGGAATACTTCTGCTGCGAGCATTTTCTGATATTTTGATTTGACCCTATGTGAATATCTGACCTTCTGTTGTTTAATTTAGCCAGTTTTACCTATAAATATACACCATGGTAGCATGTTTTGACAGGGTATCACAAATCGACAGAACACCGGGTTTCACTGCGGCGCCGCTGCGCCATTATTAGCGGTTAGCTACAGCTGAAGCCTCGCCTTGATTTTTGGGGGGTACAATGATTTGTTGTCTCTCACATATACAATCATATTTCCGTCGTATTTGTTGTTTTACTATAATAATCCGAATACAGAGGTAGTTTGGTGTAGTATTAATATGAATATTTGCCCTTTATTATACATATTCACTGTCCCATTTACGCTGCGTAGAAGGACGCTAACGCGGCTAGCTTGTTAGCCAGCTAGCTTATAGTTAACCGGTTAGCTTAGCTTAGGTCAATTTCTATTGGACGCTGACAGTACCATTTCTTAGATATTATAGGTTCTGGCTTGCTTTTATTCTGAGCCAGCGCTAAGATATGTCTAAAATATATAAGAAGTAACGCGTATTTCGTTGTTAGTCACACATTTAGGTTGTTTAGTCTTAAGCAGAGTTAACGCTAGCAAGCCGAATACGGCATACGAGGAAATGCTAGCTAACGACATAGCTAGCTACCATTAGCCAGCGGCTAAGGTGTCTCCATCAGATTCCTCCTGTAGGTTCGGTTCTGAAGTGAATGAATACGGTCATTTAAAACCATTGTTAACACAATATTTAGATATATTACACGATATTTTAATACTTTAGCATTATGTCCTACGTCCAGTCGTGTCATTGTTGTGATTAGGCCTGTCTGCTAGTAATCATTAGATGGATAATATATTGTACATAAAATTGTGATCCACCATGTTCCTGTAATCGTTATCATTTTATGCCACTAATATAATGATGGTGTGATGGCATAATAATTCATTTACAACATTTTAAAGAGAAGTGGAGTTTGGACAGTTAGAAACAGCCTTTGAATATGTAATTGAAATATGTGTATAAATATATATATTTTTTGTAAACAATTGACATACAGGCTCAGTTACTGAATTTAGGATCACACAACTCAATGTTTGAAGAGGGTGCTGTTTTTTTAAATGATAAATTTAATGTTTTTATATCGACGCCATATAAAGATTGCTGTTTCCTAGTTCAGAATGCTTGTGGTGTTAGTCTTGGCTTTCCTATGTGGCATGTTAGTTTTACACATTTTACAGTAGCTTTTGAGTTTGAGTCAGATATGAGAATAAATACGTTATGACTGACATGTCTTACTGACATGAACCTTACTGCGATGTTTGTTGTTACACAAAAGACGCATCACACTTTGCAAGGTAAAAAGCATTTTCTTTTTGCTGTGCATTGGAATCCAGTCTACCAATGCTGTCTAAATATGGCTGGAATAAACGTGTGAATAACTAAAGCAGCAGTAAAACTAGATATGCACCGATATTATGTTTCCCCTCCAATTTGATTCAAGATTTTGTGGTGTTTGCAATACAGAATCCTGATACTGATGCCAACTGAAACTATTTTGTTATATAGGTGTTATTTGGGGAAAACTGCATTATAAGATTTATATAAAAGTAATAAAAATAGCAATGTGCTAGTAGCTAAGCATTATAATCCCTCACCATGGACATGTTACTGGCTTCAGTCAGCATCATCAGTAGTTTCTTTATGGTACCTGTGCTCACTATTTCTAATACAGATGCTTTTATGTATATACAGTTTTGGCATCTGTGTACTACTAAGCAAAACTTTATTCTACACTATTATGGTTAAACTTTGGTAGTTAATTTATTGTCCACATGCATAATAATCTGTGCCTCTGTGGTCCAGTCTGAGTAATGTTTTGGTCAGTAAGCCCACTGCACTCTTGTCGTATATGAGTCTGTATGCCCACAGACTCGTCCTCGTCTCAAACAGAGAGCAGAATAGTGAACTGGATAAAAGTATTATCTCTGCTAAAATCTAACATAACAATTATTGTCTCTCTTTTCCTGTAGTTTGACTCAGACTTTGTGGTTAGCTAGCTTTGTCTGTTTTGCCTTACCTTTTGCTGCGCTAAGCGAGTTTAATGTTGAAAGTGATCTTTAAGGTCAAATTTTAATCTGATCTGAAATTCAGCAGGGCATGGAAGGGCAGCAGAGGTAAATGCATGTGCGATACTCTCCTGCTTTAGTAGTGTGGGAAAAAGCATCATTCAGAATCCACTGCTCTTAATCAGTACAGACTTCCTCTAGTACATAGCATCACTTTTTGTCAGTCTCTGTATTATATTATAGCATCTGCCCTGGCTGTGGGTTTGCTTCCTGTTGCCATGGCTACAGTGAGATGGGTAGGAGTGTGTCCACTCTTTTCTCCATCAAGACAGAAGAGCTGAGGAGTTGTGCAAGTCAGGGGAATAAAACTTGGGCCTAAACTGTCCAACTGATTTTGGTTGATACATCTGTTAAAGTCCTAACAATGAATACAGAATAAGGTCTTTCACTTAAATTTCCTATATGTGAATAATTTTCATAGCCAAAAAGAATAATTTGTAGTTTTTGTGATTTTTAAACACATACCAACAAATCACAATACCTTTTAGCTTTTTCCGCAGTGCTGTTCTAATCATGATTATTATTTTATTTATTTTTTTGCAGTTTTTTTAGTCACATGTTTAGCTTACTCAGTAGTTCATTTTTGGCATTGTGTGTGTATACCAGTAGTGCTTTTTTAAAATTACATTAACTTTAGCAGTGCAATTTTAGTCATGAATTACATCAGCAGTGCTGCTCGGGTCAGATGTGAAAGTGAAAGTGAAATTTACACACAAATTTGCAGCCAGTCAAACAAATGATTTTAGCAGGAAAACAAAGTTTGTGCATCTAATTTAATTTAATTTAATTTAGTGTTAAGTGTAAAAATGAAACTAAACCTGACGTTTGCCTGCTGCCCATTGACTTTCTTCCACATTTCTTGCTTGGATGAACATCACTGCTAGGGACAGCTTGGTAACGATTGTCCGTTTTGTGGTAATCATATGGATATTTTATTAATATTACTATATTTATATGTAATGCTATTTTAGGCAGCAAGTGAACAATCAGTCGGGTATGTGTATTGAAAGCTGGAAAAATAGCCAGGTGGGAGAATCTGCACTGCTTGAATGATTGGATGTGACTGTATCAGAACATCTCCAAAACATTAGACTGTTTTGGGTGTTCCTAGTTTGCAGTGGTAAGAACTTCCCAAAACTGTTGTCTAAGTCCCCATCTCTCAACTTCTATATTATCTTGCACCATTTTATCGGTCTTGTGGGGTTCATGCTTTGACAGGCCAGCGCTTTTATGGCATGCACAATGTTAGGCAGGTAGTTTTACTGAACTAGGTGTGTCTAAGAAGGGACGCCATTGGTCATCCAGTCATGTGCAAACATTTTAGCTACCCTGTTCAAATGTCCTGGTTAAGTAAAAAGTGAACAAAGGTTATTATATAAAAAAATGTGATTTTAAGCATGTAAACAGTAAATAAATGATAAGATGACACAAAAATAGGAGCCCAAAGTATGTTTTGGCATATGAAAACACAGACCTCTTTAGTTGGACACTCGTTCACACCTGCCACTTACATGCGCCCTGGATGATCTGATCATAAGTGGCTGGGACAAAGTACAGGTGTAAACAGGGTACCGTAATCTGATGAGGTCAGACATGTGGACACACAAGACCACATTATTATTGTAATGTAAACGACAGTAAATCGTATGTCCTTGACAGCAAAGCAGCACCCTCATTAACTGGATCTCAGTTGTAGGCCTGTCACAATAACTACATTATCGACTTATCGTTCAATAAATGGACATTACCTCAATAATTATAATAAGCGTGATATTGTCCATTGTGTTTGCACTTTCAAAATGTACATACATATATTGTAACTGTGGACGTGGCTGCAGTGATCCGGTAAGCACAGAGAGACACAGACACAGGGAGCAAATTCACTCAAAACATACCTTTTATTAGGGAAAAATGCCCTCCATCAACACCAAAAACAAACTTAAAGAAACATAGCAACAGCCCGGTGCGGCTCTAGTAGCTAAATTTTAGAGTCTTAGGTTCATGTTGTCTCAGCCTTCCATTTACAGGGTTTTTATTCCTGTTCAACGTGTACCAGCTGGGACAGACTGGGGCTGCATGTCATGGTGTGGGGCAGACCCATGGTTATCCTGCCTCTGCACTTCACAATGTGTTTATATACACTAAAGAACCTACTATATCCTACTTTGGTTTGAGCTGGGAACTTTTCAGGTTAAAAAAGTAGGTGTGAGAACAAGAAAGGAAAGTTTATTGTCTTTTAAAAGGGTCAATCCCTTTGTTATGATAGTTATTTTATTAGTGGTCTAAAAATGCCAAACCATATCGTTTATTGCAATAATTTCTGTGACAAAATATCGTTCTCAAGAAATTGTTATCGTGACAGGCCTACTCAGTTGTTATATGTAGACTGTATTAGGGCTGCATGATATTGGGAAAAGCTGTGATGGCCTGTGATGTGTATTGCAATATTAAACAATAGAGGAATTTTCACAAGATTTTTCTAGAGGATGGCCAGTGATCCAATATATAGATCATGATATATGTTTGATATATATTAATAATGTTAGTGTATCATAGATTTGAATGGTTTAAATGACATTTTGGCTCATGTTACCTGTCTGGTAGATAAGTTGTAAGTATAAAAAGAAAGTAGTGTGAATTGTGTATTATAGAAGATGTAGCAATACTTGTATGGATTCATTGGCCGTACATGACCTTGCAAATTTAGGGATGCACAGATGCGATGCAGCATCCTAGGTGAACTGCATTTCTTGGGCATTACATTGTTAAAGGCAGTTCCAAATCAAAGAATTCTAAGTAAACAGCTGAAAAATGCTGCCGACATTTGGACTGCTCTGAAAGATGCAAACGATTTATCCTTTACAGCCCTCAGTTGCCCACAGTTCACTGTACAAGTCCAGTGCAAAGGGGAAAAAATAAAAAACAGCACTACTGAATTAGCTGCAGTTACAAGCTAATAATAAAGGTGATACTCGTACCTCATGCACAATTAAAACTATTTAGGATGAAGACTCAGTTCAGTGAAAAACTGGAAAATTCTTATTGTAACCAGCCCCTCCCACAGCAAAAATGTTAGAAATCTGATCACAAGCAGCCACTGAAGATGTGTGGTGTGAACACCTATGTGTTTGAGGGGTGAATGGGACCTTAAGGCTGGTTTATACTAATGCTTATATTTTATTTAAACCCATCTTGATGTAATATAGGCACCCCTTCTTTTTGGAAGCTGGTGTAGTAGCCAATTCTTCAGTGTATTAACTTCACTGTGGGGCGCTCACTGCATTATTAGAGTGTTTTGGGAGATGCGTGTTGGGTGTCCTGAAGGACTTATTGATTAAATCACTTACTGATTGATTGAAGGTGGGGGTTATGTTTTACTGGTCCTTTTTCCGTTGAGGTAAATATAAACTAAATATTGTTTCTGCACAGTCATTGAAATGTTGCATTGTCATCAAAGGACAAAGGTCACATAAAGCAAATTAAATTAAAACAAATGAAAAATTTAAACTAAAGATTGATAAAAAAAAATACAATTAACACTTCTCACTTTCCTGACGTGTACCTGCTTGTAATACTGGATACATGGAGGGTGTAAATATATATTGACATATATGTATTGACCGATCATTGGAATGTGGTGTATTATTATACACTGCCTGGTCAAGAAAAATCACCACCAAAAAAAAAAAAGTAGTCTTGCCGTAGTGTATTGATGTTTTAAAAACAGTTTGGAATTTTAATTATTCATTTACATGTGAAGGTTAATCTTCGAAGTGGTTTATTTTTGTTCAAGTGGTTCAGTATTGTATTTAACATGAGATCCAACTGTTTTGGTTGGATAAGAAGTGCACTTTTCTTTTACTCAGATTTTGTGTTACTGTGGTGGTGTTTCTTTTTTTTTTTTTTTTTTTTTTGATTTAAACTTTTGCAGTGTTGTAGTATATTGTGATATTCAATTCAATAGTGTGTGTGTTTATGTATGTATATAACAGCTAATTTATTGATCATTCTAAAGAAAGTTGTGTTAAATAATTGAACGTAATTACCGTACACAAAGCAAAACATTTTGATTTAAACTTTTGCAGTGTTGTAGTATATTGTGATATTCAATTCAATAGTGTGTGTGTGTGTTTATGTATGTATATAACAGCTAATTTATTGATCATTCTAAAGAAAGTTGTGTTAAATAATTGAACGTAATTACCGTACACAAAGCAAAACATTAAACCTGACTCTAGTAAACTTATATTAGGGCACCTATACAATTACTAGTGTCCAGTTCCAGTATATTGTTCTGTTAAAGAGATAATTAAGGTGTCTGGGACGTGTAGCTTGATCCTAAGCACTTGAATTAACTCCAAAGCACACGCAAGCCCACTATGTGGCAGGAATGGAGACAGTCTTGCTGCTCTCTTTGTCATATCTTCCTTGATGTGGCTGTGGAACAAGACTAGTCTGCAGCTGTTTCATAGGTTAGAGAGTTCCTGCCCAGTGTCCACAAACAACATCCACCTAGCCTGGCCCTGTTAGACTGATTACTGAATACAAGCGAACCCGATTGCTGTGGCAAATGGTTTGCCGTCTTGTTGATTTTAATTTTCTCAAAAGTTGCAATATTAAATCTATAGCATTTAGATATGGAAGCGAAGTAGGAGAGAAAATCTATTTTTCTATTTTATCAGCTTAATTCATCCATTCGAGCATTTCAGTCTATTGAGGCACAATAAAGTGCGACCAGTAAGAACACTTTTTTTTTTATGTATAAATAGTCTGTTAATCTAGCAATGTCTTAAATGCTCTGAGATGCTTTTTGCTTCAGGTTCTTGTATATAGCAGTTCCATTGAAATGCACCATGTACTCTCTTCAAAGCTTACAGAGCACCACATTGTTTGTTCTCTGTCCAAAATACTCATACACATTTAAATGGCCAAGGGAGATTTCTGTAAACGTTGAAAGTCACATTGCAAATCTATTGTTATTTTAAACTTTGGGATGTTTTTATTAGCAACTATTAATGATTGCATCTCTTGTCTTTCAGAACACCTCGGTCATGGAGTCCCATACTGGAGATCTATCCCAGAAGACTACCACAGTATTTAAAGTGAGTAAAGTGAGACCAATCCCTGTTGAACACACATAGTGTACCATAATACCATACCATACACTGAATTCCTAATACAAATCAATGCAATTAAATGTTTTTTTTTTATGTGATTTTATAATGCTGAATTATATTATATGCAAAAAAAATATATACACAGATTTTAAAGCAGCACTGTGGTGTTTATATGGTCATTTAATAGGTATCTCAGAGTAAAAGTTCTGATCTAAGCTGCGCTTAAAACCGTGCAGTTAAAACCATGAAAGTGGGAATTTGTGTGCAGTTCAGCGGTCCAATCAGAGTTGCTGTTGTCCGCATGATGTAGTTACATTTATGGCGTGGTGTCTGTCAAACTATAGCCTAAGCTGCAGTGTAGGGTTAAAACAGGGGTATAAATTGCCCTTTATCCTGAGATGTTAAATAAATGTGGTTCATTAAGCAAAAAAAAAAAAAAAAAAAGCCGAATTCGGCTTCTTAACAGATTACCCTTTTGATTCATTTTATTTCTCTTTGATCAAAGGGTTAATCTACAGTTACAGTAGATACAGCACTCACATGCATTAGGGACACTTATACTTGTACAAGGCAGTTGGCTTTTGATTCTTTTTATTCTTCTGTTGTTGAATTTGACAATAGAACCCCTCAGCTTTCTGTAATTGGTCAAAACGAAAGTCCAACACATCTTCAAACAAACCAAACCACCACAGCTTTTGATTGAACAAAATTTGGGTCCTTTCCTTTGTGCTGTGGTTGATGGAACGTTTCTCAACTGCTCTTTTGGTTCGGACCAAACTAAAGAAAAAACAATGTTGGCGTGAAAGCAACCTCAAAAAAACCTACCACATTTCAGCTTTTAGAAAAATGGAGCTTCAGGAACTTCTGTAAACCTTAAACTCTGAAGTCTTAATGTCTGGTGGTCCATCAGATATTTGCCTCAGCCCTAAATCGCTGTATCGGTTCATAAATCTCTAAATATGATACAGAATGATGTGTACTGATGTCACACGATACGTGTGGGAAGCAGATGGTTCATGTGGTTCTAACTGGCTTTTTTTCGCTGTCAGATCACTAATGGTCCTCTGACGGGCTCCCGGAAGAGGCCGTCGGAGGGTGACTACGAGAAAGAGAAGGACGTTTGTATTCAGCTGTTTGACCAGTGGTCAGAAACTGACCAGGTGGAGTTTGTGGAGCATCTGATCTCACGCATGTGCCACTACCAGCACGGCCACATCAACTCCTACCTCAAACCCATGCTCCAAAGGGACTTTATCACAGCGCTGCCAGGTATACCTTTATTTTCTTTCTTAATTTTCCTTTTTATGTTCTACCATTCCTGCTTTCTTTTTCTTTTTGCTTTGTAAATAAGTGTGTAAGAAAATATTGATATTGTATAGTCTTGTGATGGTATTGAGCAGGTTTTGGTTTTATATAGGGTCATCAGTAAAGTAACTACTATAATTAGTCACTGTTTTAGGATGCATTTAGAATCTGTTATCTCTTATCTCTGCAATTTCCTCCTTGTGCCCATTGCAGCTCAGGGTCTGGACCACATAGCGGAAAACATCCTGTCGTTCCTGGACGCACGCTCGCTCTGCTCAGCTGAGCTGGTATGTAAGGAGTGGCAGCGCGTCATCTCCGAGGGAATGCTGTGGAAGAAACTGATTGAGCGCATGGTGCGCACAGACCCGCTCTGGAAGGGCCTCTCCGAGAGGCATCAGTGGTGAGTGATGGTGCAATGGTTTCTGACACACACACAGAGCACCACTCTGTACTGAGTTTAAAGGACACTTTTCTACTGCTGTCAGGATAATATAGGATCAGAAATTAAAAATGTGTACTGTGTAAGTGTAATGATGGACAGTCCATGGCGATTGTGACCTCCATAACCTTTTAGCTTTCTATCACTGATTCTAATTGAGGCTGGAGCTGAATTCCACTCTTCCCTTCCCAGGCAGACACGGCATTACACAACCGTGCAGGACCTTTATAATGTTCTAAGCATTTACTCCTAAGCTCCTAAGATTAACTAATCTTTACTTTTTGAGTCAACTTTATTAAAAACTCTCCAGCTGGGGCTGGGAGATTAATCGAATTAAAAATAATTTTTTTTTTTTTTTTTTTTTAATTGCAGTTTTATACTGATCTTTAAAATAGGATAATGGAGATGGTACATCTTTTTTATATAGAAGCGGCCAAAGAGAATATCGGTAGATAGACATTTGCTTCTGTCAGAAACCTGTAAAGAACTTTCAAGTGGCAATGATTTACATATTTTACACTTTTCCTTAACTGTAATACAAGGAGGTTTTTCTTTTTATTTTATTTTTTTTTATAAAAGCTGCATGTAAGGTTGCATGGGTCTGTTAATTGTTTTTTGAAAAATAATCATTTTATATTAAATGTTATAGAAACAATAGGTTGCGCATGATTTTAAATGGTAAGAACTAAAAATGTAAATCTTAGTTGATAACTCATATATTTGAAGACTATTGAATTAGTCTCCATATGGAGCAGGCCAGCACACAATCCCAAATCCCAATTAATAAAAGTAGTAGCAGTGGTAGCAGTAGTAGCAAGGTTCAGATTCGTTTTGAGGGGTTTGGTGTGAAACAGTTCTTTATGTAGAGAGAATTTTACCTGTTATGTGAATTAGTAATCATAGTATGTACAACCATAATAGCTAGGGAACTTTCTGTATGTCGTTAAATTTTACATTTTTCTTTGTCCATTTTCTAAAATATCTACCCGTTATCAACCATTTTAAATATGCAGATTAGAATAAAAACAGTGCAGACATAACATTGGTAATTAATTCATTTCTTTAATGTTTTTTATTTACTCCATTGTAAATTAAATATTCTGCCTAATATAAAAAAACACTAACACATGAAAGGACTTTTTAAAAACTGGCTTACCGTTTCAAGCCCACAGTCTTGCTTTAAAGTAGTTGGTTGACCTATTTGTGTTAGTTTTTTGTGACTGTGCTGCTGTGGTTTAGTGGTTGGTTTAATGTGACCTTTTTTTTTCTTTTTCTTTCCCCCTCTCTCCTCCCACAGGGAAAAGTACTTATTCAAGAACCGCACTACAGAAGTTCCGCCAAACTCGTACTACCGTTCTCTTTACCCAAAAATCATTCAGGACATTGAAGTGAGTACCTCACACCTCAAATTGCTTATGTTTACTCTGTGCTGCATGTATGAAATGTGTGTGAGGGAAAAAAAACAGTTGTTATCTTTGATCAACTTGCTACTGGCAGCTTGTATGACATCAAAGGGTTGCAGAAGCTGCAAAAAAAGGGGAGTGGCATGTTGAAAATTTGCCTGTAAAGCATACAGTCTGAACCATAGGAAAATCATGCAGTGTGATGGTAATGTACACTCCTAGAAGTCAGCAGACAACATTGTTAATATTGCATCATTGTGTTGCTATTGACAGACCATTGAGGCTAACTGGCGCTGTGGAAGGCACAACCTTCAGAGGATCCAGTGCAGGTCTGAGAACAGTAAAGGAGTCTACTGCCTCCAGTACGATGATGACAAGATCATCAGCGGCCTCCGAGACAACTCCATCAAGGTATGTTGGAATGCTGGTCAGGGCTGGTCAGTGCTATTGTTATTGTGATACATTTTTAATGCAGGACGGTGCAGTGAATAGATGGACTGAACAGGTAGTCTCTCTTTTATGCATGACTTATTTTCCTTCTGGACATGTTTCAGTTAAATGGACTATGCATATAGGGGTGCGCAATATGACCCTAAAATAAAATCACAGTATTTAAGGCAATTTTTGCGATAGTATGTAAATTAATGTCAAGAATATGCTCGTACAACTAAATAAATGGTAGTTTTGTATAGTATAACAGTTTTAAAAATGAATTAGTCGTTATTTAAAAAAAATATATGTCAACTTAAAATATGTAAAATATGTAACTTAAAATTATTTGATATGGCAAAAATAAAATCTCTCAAAATTTAAAGTGCAGCATGTGTTTAGTTCATGCATATATGCTGCAAACGTAAACACGCACACAAAAAAAATACCCTTAGAGCTTCACAGTAAACAATGGGCTACTTTCAAGACAGAAAACCACTATTGCTGCAATATGGATTTTTTTTTTAATCAAATTACTGTATATTGTGTATGATCTATTATGGCACAACCCTACTATGCTCATTGGTTCATCCTATCAATTAAAAAAAAGAAAATCTGCAGTACATGCCCATTTCTTAATGACTGGGATTATGTTTAATTGTTTTTCGGCAAAGTAAAAAGTTTGCATTGCACACGTAGATATTAATTGGGAGTGGGCAGTATGACCAATACCGTCCAATTATTTGACTGAAAATGGCAAAAATATACTGGGTATTTGGACGGATAAATTTGCTTAACGATTATTCGGTGCATCCCTATTTAAATAATTCTGTTTTGCTCATCTGTTGATACCAATGTTTCAAATTAAACAGTAAATGGTCAGTGATGCATCTTCAGCTGTGCTATAAATCATTCACTGTAAAATAAATAGTAAGGCCTGTATGTATAATGACTAAAGTCCATGCTGTGCACTGGCATGTCTGGACATAAAGATTAAGATTATGTATTAAACCTTTTTTTTTTTTCTTTTTTTTTTTATAAATCAAATATCTACCCAAATACCAATTTAAAGTTTTACCTATAGTAATTATAAAAGCATTGTAGCAGTGTAGAAACATTTATACACTACTTTAGATTTAGAATTGTTATAAACATACTTTACAGCTATTGCACCAGCATCAGTACCATCATTTATTTTTTTTATTATTATTTTTTTTTATATATATATAATATTTTTAATATTTTAAAATCTTCCTCATGAATTATGAATAATCATGACTAATCGCCCAGCCCTAGTGAGCACTAGGCAAATTTTAAATAATCCTGTTGCACACTGGTATTTTAATGTGATTTTTATTTCTGTTGTAATTAAAAGACATTGATTTGTGATGTCAGTCAGAAAGTAGGTTGAAATCCACAGAGCATTTTTGTGCTTCCTGCTTACTTACTCACTAGCAACCTGTTTTTCTTTACCATTAGTATCAAATTCAAATTGTGTGTTTTTAAAATGTTTGCAGTTTTACAATTTTATTTATTTATCTCTCTCTCTCTCTCTCTGTTTTTTCAGATCTGGGATAAGCAGTCTTTGGAGTGTTTGAAGATTCTAACGGGACATACAGGGTCTGTGCTGTGTCTGCAGTATGACGAGCGGGTCATTGTTACTGGCTCCTCTGACTCCACAGTCCGGTTAGTGTAGTTCTCTTCTTTTTTGTATTTTCTGTGAAGCTTTAAATTAAGAGTTCTGCAGACTCTGTTGACCGTTCAGAATGAACTGCAGAGCTCACAGTATGACCTGTTCAAAACCACGGCTTTGTGTGTTTTGGTTACATTCTTCCAAAATGGTAATTACAGCAGGGCACCCGTCTTTTAGAAAACGACTTTGTAAACAATTAAACCATAACTGCTGTTCTCCTCCATGCTGCCTCTGTCTTCTTACTGAGCACCATTTCTGCTGCAGTAAATGACTGGTCAGTTGTTTTGTGTTGTGTTGACATTTCTCTCTCTCTCTCTCTCTCTCTCTCTCTCTCTCTCTCTCTCTCTCTCTCTCTCTCTCTCTCTCTCTCTCTCTCTCTCTCTCTCTCTCTCTCTCTCTCTCTCTCTCTCTCTCTCTCTCTGTCTCTCTCTCTCTCTCTCTCTCTCTCTCTCTCTCTCTCTCTCTCTCTCTCTCTCTCTCTCTCTCTCTCTCTCTCTCTCTCTCTCTCTCTACCAAAACACACGCACAACTCTAGGGTGTGGGATGTGAACTCGGGGGAGGTACTGAACACACTGATTCACCACAACGAGGCGGTGTTGCACCTGCGCTTCTGTAACGGTCTGATGGTGACGTGTTCCAAGGACCGTTCTATCGCCGTGTGGGACATGGCCTCTCCCACAGACATCAGCCTGCGGCGGGTGCTC